>NC_058404.1:174197734-174249256 GCF_002201575.2 Neomonachus schauinslandi
GGGGGAGTGGGAGAGGGAGAAGCAAGCTTCCCGCTGAGCAGGGAGCCCGATGCGGGGCTCGATCCCAGGACCCTGGGATCATGACCTGAGCCGAAGGCAGACACTTAACGACCGAGCCACCCAGGTGCCCTAGGTGCATTTCTTGATGCATGATTTTAATATAAAGATTTATTAATTAATTCAAAAATAAATACTCACTTAAGGATTTTTTCCAGGTATATTTACATGTAATCGAATTCTAAAAATGTATTGATGAGGTCACAGTTATCGGGGAGGTCATGCCCACATATCATTAGCATGACTATTGTGAAGCCTGAGGTCCAGTGCAATCATACTTCTGAGTTATTTTGAGGGCCTTCAAAATATCATTATGGGTTGAGGTTAATAATAACCTACATGAAACTAAAAGTAGGACCTATGTAAGGAAACAATCAGTTTTGTTTCTTGTAGAGGTCATTGTGATTTTTCTCCCCAGCATTTGTTCTTATGAGTTATCATTGGGCTTGAACTGAGTACCAGTTTAGGATTGATTTCTAATTTGTAAAAATTAATCATGGATAATTAATCATGGATGATTCCATCACCAATAAGGCACTCCCCTGATGTTTCCTCATGCCCAGGTATCAGCTGAATGATAATATAAGCAGTTTAACTGCATCATCTTTGATGGGGAAAACATTGTGGTGGCGCATATGTCATGCCTAAAAGTCACAATAATTTTGCTGTAGTGACAGAAGATTGCTTGAGAATGAATTCTGTAGTTAGAATAAGAAAGAGCAGAGAGAATTGCAGGGCAAAGGAGTAAGAGCCCTAATCGAACCATACTTGAAACTAACTCTACTTCTGGACTTTTCCACAATGTGGATAAGCCAATGTCTTTCCTAAAGCAGTTTGAGTTTTGTGTTCTATAACTTGCCACAGAATGCATCCTAATTGATTCAGTTTAGCAGTCAAGAGTGAAGGAAAATCAGACTCACTTTTCCTGGCATTGTTCTCTTTGAACATAAGCCACTTCCAAACTTCCAAATGTAACCAGAGTCCCTATTTGCTCTACAACGTATCTAAGAATTTTCTTTGCAGGTCTACCAGATATGCATTCTCATTATGAGCCTGATTTCTCATGCAAGTAGGAGAAACTAATTTATATTAAGTTATAGTCCCATGTTGATAAGACTTTCTGCATGTTTTATCACAGATGGATCATGTATGTTTTCAGCATCTAGTAAGCTGCAGATTGAATGACAGAATAGTAGTAATCAAGGAGCATGATTTTAAAAACTCATATTTTATCATCTGTTTACGATAATTTACAAAAGATCACTAAAGAAACTTTTTTATTATGATCTGATAAAGCATAAATATTTGTACTGATCCCCTAATATGTACAAGGTCTGATGCTAAATAATCTCTAGTATTCAAAAGAAGAGTTTGTGGGGATATTTTCTTCCAAGGGACTTAAAATCTAGTCAGGGAGATGAGATACTTCTGAAACACAAGTGAGAAATCAAAGACCACATGTAATTAGCTGTTGAATTACGCCCTAACCTCAAATTCAGAGCAGAAATACATCGTTAAAGACTGAAGAAATCAGAGAAAGCCTGCCTGATTGTTATTGGGTTATGGCTAAGGATATTTTCATATAAAAGTTATTAGTATGACATTCAATATCTTGATGATTAAAGACCCTCGTGGTCTGTAACCAAGACTCCTACTCTTAAAATTGTATTTATACTTACATTTAAAAAGTTTCCTTCATTAATTAATTATTCTCTGTGCATATGTTTTATAGGCTGTGGACATAATCTAGCACATATTCATAGACACCAACATAAAGTGATGAACAATTGAGTTCAATATTAAATTGAGATTTAACATGTGAAAAACAAGCATCTTACATGGTAAATTAGCTTCTGAAAAGGTCTTTGTTGGAGTGAAGAATTGAAAACGTGGAATAAAAAAAACAGATTGTTTCCCAGATCTCCAATTTAGTAGTGTTGTGGATTGGTCTGGTTTTTCTCTGAGTTTCAGTGTTCTCGCATATAAAACAGGGATAGTAACAAGATCTATACCACCACACTTTGGTGGTAATTTTGTTTCCACATAAAATATAGAGTATAAAATTACTTGTAAACTGCATGTGTTTATATGAATATTAGTGTTATTTCTGTTAGTCCTAGGAAGTTTCTAGATTTCTGTTTTAATAGTTGGGGTAAAAACTTTCAAAGCTTTCTGGTGAAAGGTAGATATAATAAAATCAGAATCTACAAGAAACGGGGTCACTGATGACTAACTTTTGTCTAAACTTTTAACCACCCAATAGAATACCTCTGTCAAATTTGGAACAAGTGTTTTTTCTAATGCTATAATTTTTTTTTTTTTTGTAGTATACGGGAAAATCTCTACACAAAGTTGTTTCTAAGATATCAGCAAATGTTGAAAAGTTCCAGCTGGTTGGAGCTCTGAAGATTATGCAGGAAACACTTCACAAATAACGAAAGGAAGAAGTCAATCTCTGTATGGAAGAGAATTGTACAAGCTGTGACCTTGTTTCCAATTTGTATAGTCCCTTTTGTTTTATACTGTTAAGCATGCAACCCAATTCCTAGAAAAGGTGATGCAAGAACAAAATGCAAGTACAGCTCTCCATTGGATATCTCCTTCCCAAACTGAATAACTTTGATATATATGCAATTTTGACAACTGCGCTTAGAAGGAGAAACTAAAAAAGCCATTTTTTTTCTATGAAGCAAATTTTTCTAAATGTAGAATCTGAAGCATTAATTAAAACACTACATAAGATTTTGAAATCTTGACAACATGAAGCAACCAAGTTCAAGAATAGTATAACCTTGTGCTAAAGAGGTGTAGACATTAACTCTTACCTACACTGTCTGTTTATTGTTGTTAAATCTGAGAGCCAAATAGTGCTCTTACAAAATTAGGATACATGATAATTTTAGCCCCCTCTTATTTTCATGCAAACTATTCTCCTATCCATATGCAGAAGAAAAACACAAGGCAGTGTGGAGATGATAGCAGATATTTTATTATTCACATATCAAGAACTATTGCTCTTTTTACAATAAAATATGTTTGTAAAGGAAAATTGATTTTGGGGGCTGAGGAAGATATTTACTGTAATATTTTACTTAAACTGCAAAGAACAGTGAATGATGGACAAATCACTGAGAGCTCTTCTGGGAATTTAAATGACTACTTGTGTTATTGTCTAGTTCATTCTCCATTGTTTCATTTTAGTCGTTTTTTAAAAGACATCGTTCATACGTGCAAATAGGATGGGCTTATCACAATGATGAAGGCTCACACAATCTGGATAACATTGAAAAATGTTAAAATTAGTACACAAAGAAGAATGCCAGACACATTTCCATCACAGTAGTAACAAGAAAACGTGCGTATTTTTTTTTTGAAATAAATATCTTTGTTCTGTTTTTGTCATGCCAAAGTAGAGTAGGATTGGCATGTAATGTTGACCAGAATCTTCCAAATAGAGAAATATTTCTCTGAAGAGAGGTAGCATTATTAAGATAGAATTTCTATCCTAAGTGGAACTGAATTTTTCTGAACATATAATGTTTCTTCCACCTGTATAATTAATCGTTGGTGCTTATAATGTTTACTGATATCATGCTCAAGTTTGGAGAAGGGTTGGTAGAATACTTTACAAACATTGTTGGAGTGCAGAATGAGACGTCACAGTTTTCACTCCAGTTCACTGACTACTGAAGAGGTGAGAAAACACAACTGTTTTGTTGGTAAGAACATGTCTAACCCTCTAATAGGCACATCTCATACTCATATCCAATACCCGTGGTAGAATCATTTATTGAAGGTCTTCTATGTGTCTATCACTTTGGTAAATTCTGTAGAAATGCAAAATAAAAATAAGAGATGGAGGGGGCAAGGAAAGACAATAGTGAGGAAATCATCATGTTGCAGGTGTGCACGATGATATAAAGAAAGTAGGTCTTTTTTATCATACAGAGTTTCTCGTGAATGTTATAGCCCTAGCATGCCTGTAGCTCTCCCAAACTGCACAATTTAGCATTTGTACTGTTTATATTGTTTGCCATATTTTCATTTTGTAGCACTGTCACCCTGTGTGCACACTCCTTAAAAATCACATTTTCACTTCTTCTCTAACCCCATTACACTTAAAGTTAGCACGGTGCTGAGCACAAGGGGTGTGTTTGGCGAATTGTTGTTTCTTAAGCTTAAATGCGGTGTGTGTCACCCCCACCTGCCATCACTGTAAATACAGTAAGTTGAAAATAAGCCCATATCCGTTGCAGTTTACAGAATATAAAGGTCTTTGGGCATAGCTCTTTATGACAGATATTATCAAGATGCTTCAGTCCAGAAGAAGCCTTTATCAGCATTTGAGCGAGTCTTAACCTGGCATGAGCACAGCTGAGTTACACAGGGATCAAAGATTAAATAGGACTGGATCATTTAGAACAAAGAATTTTTCCATATTCTTTGGATCCAGGTTGACAAAGGCAAATCCCAAACATTTAAAAAAATGCATTGTGTGAGTATAAGATTTGATGCAGTGGTTACTTGAGAATTTCTAAATAAGAGGGGCACAAAGCTGTTCTGATGGAAGAAGCTGGGGGCTTAATGCCAAATGTGCATAGCACTTTACTTAAGATCAACATTTATATCGATTGTTTTTGTCAAAGAAGGAGTGTTTATCTTTGACATGAAGGAACTAGCTATTGTTTAAAGCCCAAGCCCCTAAGGATGGGGAGAGTGGGGTGGTACAGAAGGGCAGCAGGTGAAAGAAAGTCAAGGGCTTTCCAGTGGCCAGACCTGCATAGTTTCCCAGACCCCCGGTCCAGGCCCTGCTGAAGGCCTTCTTTTTGCCACATCTGTGAAATCTAACATAGGGGGAGAAGCGAGGTGGTTTGAGGTCACACCTCAACCCCTTATGGTCAGACCTCAAGGCTGAGGGGCACACCTGGCTGCAGCAAGGAAGCTGTAGAGCCAGGCACAGAGCTCTCCCTCTCCTTGAGGACATTCCTGAGGGATCCTGTCAGATTTCTTCCTTCTGGGTCATTGTGGCCTACTTGTTAAAAATTATGTCAGGACTGGGTCGGTGGCACTTTCTCTGGAGTTTAGAATGAGGGGTGCTCTGGAAAAGCAGTGCTAAGATAATCTGTAGGTGATCCGCCTTCTTCCATTAGGAGAAGCTCACTCCCCAGGGTTGAGGAAGAGATGCTCCAGGACGTGGATATCCTTCAAGAACCAGGGTGCTGAGCGCCTCCTGCATTGGGAGGGCAGTGGTGGGTCTCACCCACTGCCCCATGCCCCCATGCAAGCACCTCACTCAGGGATGTCACAGAGCAGGCGCCTGTATGAGGTTCTTGGGATGGCTTTAACAAAGCACCAGAGACCAGGGGCTTCAAAAAAAAAAAAAGAAAAGAAAAAGAAAAAGATAGATGGTTTAAACCAGACCCACCCCCCTGACTTGGGATTATTTCCAGGCTTGTGTCTTATTCATAAGACAAAGGGTAGGAGACTCTCTTTTCTGGGTTTTAAAGATATACATTATTAGAGCAGTTCATAATTTGCTGAATCTGATACTCTTGATCTCCATGCAAATATAACAAATTATGTAAGTAAGCATTCTTTATGCAATTCTTTATACAATGTATGACTTAGAAAATGTTTGTTACTTTCTACATAGTACCAATAGATACATAAATATTTTGTTGCTCTCTGTGAATTCAAGTAAGCTAAAAATTTCCCAATTATTAAAATATAATCAATCACTGATAAGAGTTAACATTTCTCAATTCAGAAGTTTGCACATCTAGTATAATATTAACAACATTAAAAAATGGGTGTTCAAAGTGTGAGTAAATGCACTAAAATTTCATTGAGCAAAATCAAAGAAAATACAATTAAGTTATTTTTCTTAAGGATGTGAAAAAGTTGTGGAAAACATGTCATTTTATTTGGTTTTTGTGTCATTCACTCTTTGAAATTGTGTTACTAATTAAAATTTCAATGAAAATCAGCAACAGTCCAATTTCTGTAGGCATTTTGGTGTCTTTCAGAAAGCACAGATTAGTTTCTTATAAAGGAATGGTTTGATTCACTTACAGAGTGAGGATTACATTTTAAAAAGACATGCTTAGATGGCAATGTCTATTATTCATGTGACATGTATATTTTTAAGGATTCAGCTGAGATCATTTGGTTATTTTCATTTACTACCCTTCTCTTTTTAAGCTTTTATCATTTTATAAATGTATAATTTTTATCCTTCTTGCATTCTTCTCTAATGAAGAGGATAATTTTTATTGCTGCATACATGTCCGTGTCATATTTTCCATTCTTCAAAATCCCCACTTATCACTGGGAGATCCTTGTAGCTTGAGGGAAGCTAATCCCATTCCTGCTTTCAGGGGTAGAAGCACATGACCTAGAATAAACCCTATTGGAGCATTTCAAAATCTGGCCAATGTGATTAGTTCGTGGAACATATAAAACTTAGCTTAATTGGAGAAATCTCGGAATTTGCTGAATATTTTGGGAAAAAAATACTCTCCATATCTGCAGAATATGAAAGAGGACTCATGCAACCAAGTAGATGGAGAAAGCATTTTGAGACCATGAGGGGAAGTCTACAGAGTGAAGATAGAGTAGAAGACCAAGTAGAGAAGAAGAGACAAGGAAAAAAAAAAAAAGTGTGGCCTGGCCTGGTAACACCATTGGGGTCCTGGCTCAAGCCTCAGGGCATGTATTTGAATTGGGTTTGCAGTTATTGAAACTGAAAGTATTCAAACAGAAATATCAGTACTGTATTTTTTTTTTTTTTAATTCATGGATGAAATGCATTTAAGAGTCTGTTTTAATTGGAACGAAATGTACGTGTCTGCCTTTCAGTAATTGTGTGAATTCCTAAGCCCCGGAGCTACCTAGCTAAGATTAGAAATTAGCTTTCTTGATTTCCAGTACAAATCCATTTTAACTACCTCAGCGTTGCCCCAGCTGATGTCCCTCAAAACACCTCTCTACAAGTTAGTAGGTTTTCCATGGAAATATTCCCTTGTGCTTGAATAAATTTGAAACTTTTATTCTGGAGTTCCAATATATTCAAAGGAGTTTCCTTTCTGCATACACCTCAGACCCTTCAACACCACCTGAATCCACAGAAGAGGGATTTAAGTTCAACATTTCCCAGTCTTATGTGAGTATCACATTTTCAAGGCATTCTTGCTAATGTCTTCTAGATCAAGGCTCCAAGGAAGCAAACTTTGGTAATCCCAGTTCTATGTTATTCTTAAAACTTTATACTGCCTCTGAAGGAATAGGCAACTTACCATGTAAATTTCTGTCTTTAATAATTTAATTCTCTGTGATATTGATTTCTCCAGGGACATTGTTTGCAATATGATCCTCATCTAACAATGAGTTATGTTATAATGGGGTTCTATTTATATTTTTATATTTTAAAATATAATTTACTTAATTTATTCTTAATATGTTCACTCTTTACTAGGCAAATATTAGAGGTATTTGTGCAAAGATAGCACTGGAAAAAAGAATACACTTGTTAGATGTGTTATTATTACTGTCACTGGTGGACAGGGCACTAGAGGAAGGAGAATAATAATAGCACAGTACGAGCCACGTGGAGAGAATTCACCATTGGTGCATCATTGAACCAACTACAAAGAGAAGGATGAGACTGGAAATATGGAGGTGATTTTAAGGTGGAACAAATAATTTTCAACCACAATGATTGTTACCAATTCTTTGTAAACATCCAATTTAATTTGAAAATGATAAGAAAATGGACATTTTGGTGATTTTTTTTCAGTCAGTTGGTTTTCATTAAGTGCTTATTTTATGTTCCATCCTGTGTAAGATGTAAGTATGCTGATTTTACTGTGCTCTTGAGAAATTTGAATTATATTGGCAAAAGAAGATTGATAGTCACACACTATTAAAGACCAATATGTAGTCAATAAGGGCTGTGAAAATACAAGAAATGAAAAAAAAATTACTATGGACTTGTATAGTTGGAAAGTCTCCCCAGGAGGAGAGTGTGGAATGAAGAGTGAGAAATTAATAGCATGTGAGGAGATGGAGGAAATGATCAGATCTAAAGGGGAAAATTTTTCTAGATATTCTGAAACACTGTGGGTATCATTAATTCCTTCCATATTTTATTTATGTATATTAACCATGAAGGGAACACACAAGATTTATATCTTCACTTACAAGCTGTTACTATGGACTCACATCAAGCAAATTTCAGTAAAAATTGGCTTACTTGAACTCTTTCATAATTAATATCTTTGTTTATTGTTTAGGCTTCACTCATAGACCTTGTGATTAATTCTAAGCCTTAAAATAAGAGAAAAAATAATCCTAATGCCAAGAAAATAGACACATGTCATAAAAATTCTTCACTGTGCTACTCCTATCTTCTCATCCTAGTTTGGAATATTCAGCAATGATCATTATTTATAAGGCAAAATTCATGGGCCATTTTTAAAAATATGGAACTTTCAGCCAGTTCACTCAAGGTTAGAATTCTTTTATTCAACAAATATATTTTGAAGAGGCTTAAGCAAGAAAAAACGCCTAGTTTGCTAACAGAGAGGAAGAATAAAATTGCCACTGTAGCACCCTGGTACATAAGATTTTCTTGACACTGGAATGTGTTTGAGATTTCAAAGAATCCTGCCCTCTATTGCTCTGGACCTGTGCTTCTGTATGCCATAGATGCATAGCCAAAAGAGATGATATGATTATCAGGTTGTTTTGGCATCATTGAATGCAAAGTAGCTTTCAATGACTAAGGGGAACACATTCAAGCTGGTCATCCAAAAGGCAACAGAATTTCCTCTCACTTAGTAAACATTGGCCTCAGTTTACTGAAGAGCTAGCTCAGAGCATGCTTCTGCAATGAGAAATATAGGTCATAGAAATTCCTGGGCATGGAGGTTGTCCTTGATTGGGTGGCCTCAGGGACTCTTTGGAGTGGGAATTGTGGTAAAAAAATACAAAACAAAATTATCAAATTAAAAAAAAAAGATTCATCCCTCAAAGAGTCAGGGCAAAACTTTGGACATAATGGAGACCATACAGTAGTACAAGTGTCATGTTTAATCAGCTAGTTTTAATAGAAGTGTCAGAAGATCATGTGACAATATGACCAGGGAAATGATAATGAGAAGAGAGAGGCTGGATTATGAGAGTCTTATAAAAGAAATATAGAATTTTGTAAACATTGTGATTAGCTTCTCAACATTCATCCCTCCACCTTATTGATGAAGAACTTGAGAAACAGTTGGAGGAATTGATCCAAGACAATAGGTCAATCAGGGTACTTTCAAGCCCTTGACAATCACTGTTGCAAGAACTCTGGTCTAAGCCACTGAATGAATCACATTGCTGGGGATGGCAGGGATCGATCTTGCAAGGGGCATGCTATTCTAAAGAAACGATGAAAAGCAAAGAGATATTTGCTTGGGAATTCTAAGAAAATGTTTCTCTTTCTTAAGTGTTAATCACAAGAAAAGGTAGCCTCTATTCATCTGTGTAGAGAGCAAAATGGAGTCTCTCATGCCAAGCAGGGGCCTGTGTCAAGCAATGACACAAGCAGTTAAAGTACTGCAGCTAGGAGACATCACGGGGACCCACGTCAGCTGACCCCCCAGAACTGATAACAAGCAGAACCAGAGGAGGTCTGCAGAGACCCAAAAATGATTAAATCCCTTTAAAAAGGGAAGGATTTTTTTTTTTTTTTAAGATTTTATTTATTTATTTGACAGAGAGAGAGATAGCAAGAGCAGGAACACAAGCAGGGGGAGTGGGAGAGGGAGAAGCAGGCTTCTTGCCGAGCAGGGAGCCCAATGTGGGACTCGATCCCAGGACCCTGGGATCATGACCTGAGCCGAAGGCAGACGCTTAACGACTGAGCCACCCAGGTGCCCCCTAAAAAGGGAAGGATTTTGACAGCAAACGGTCGGACTCTTCAGACCTGACGCTTCTATGTCTGACCACTTAAAAAAGGCAACTGCCACTGAAGGCCCTGCCTGATTGATCTCCATGATCTCCGAACAGAACCAAGGTCCTTCACTGCTTGAACATCAGAAGCAGTCAGTGCCGAGAGCTGACCCGGACCAGACTGAGGCCTTATCTCAACCGTGGGCCTATAGACTGACTTCCAGTTTGGTTGGTTAACTTCCTGCACCCTTCTGTTACCTTGTTTGTTGTGTGGCTTATCTTCTGTCCTGCTCTGTGTGCCATGTAAGAAGCCAAGTTGAATCACATGGTGAAGTGTCATTGAGTTTAGAATCCTGAACCTGCTTTATAATTGTGATTTAGCTTTGCTTTATGATTGAATAAAGCTGACACTGTGGAAAGACACAACTCATGTGTGTGCCTTCAGAGCCTGTTCGTGACAATCTGGAATCATTTTGCCATGTGCAAGACCTGTCTCTTTCACTGCTCTCTTTTACTAGCTTCCAAATGAAGCTACATGGGAAGGAAAGTAAAGCCAAGAAAACTGCCAACAAAGGAAGCCAGAGCTGTTGGACTGAGTCATCTTTGAGGCCTGCCCTACGCTGTACTCTCAGGATGTTATTACTACTTAAGAAGAGTGGAGATGAGTTTTTTCACTATTTTTAGCTATAAACATCATAACTGATACAAAGCCTATGTAAGAAGATACTGCCTCTTTTCCCTAAAGCTTAATACTAGTACTCAAAGGCTAAAGAGGCAAATGACTTAGCCTAGATTATTTACTCACAAAAATCCTAATTCAGGAAATATTTTATTTAAACTAGAATAAAAAAAGTTTTTTCAGAGTAGTGCAATCCTTTTAGAGCTGTCATGAACACACTCTTCATTTCCTCTTTGCTGCCTAGAGCAGTGAGTCACAAATTTTAACATGTATATAATCAACCGGGTGGGACTTGAGATTTTGCATTTCCAACAAGCTCCAGGTGATGTTGATTCAATTGGTCCATGGCTCAAACTTTGAGTACCAAGAACCAAGTGGACTTCAGACTTCTGCAGATAGTAAGACCAATAAAAATTAGTAATTATTGGACTGTGATCATGCATTGTATTATACTCAAAAAGACCTTATGTGTATATCTACATAAAACGCAACTCTGAACAGATCTCTACATTACTCATTCATCACCACCACACATATGTATATATCTTATATATATACATAAATCTCATCTCACAAATTTCTAATGTATAATGGGAAGAATAGAGTGCTGGAGGGGAAACTTCTTGATTAAATTTTCTTTTTCCACTTAATTCAATTTTACTGAAATGACTGACTATGCAAAAGTGGGAAAAACCATTTACATACAAACTGGGCAAAATAAACAAGCCCAGAATACTCACGCAGTTTATATGAAGAAGCAATGTGCATAATATGGTTACTCAAATAGCTTAGTCTATTTTTCTTGGATAGTTTTAACTGGGCCCTTATCCAAATGCTTTCATTGCTCTAATTAGTTGTCAATGTAGTCTAGATTCTCTTTAATTATTTGTATTGTTCTTTTTTAATTTCTTGAGCAAAATGGTACTTTCAATTCTGTGCTAAAGTGAAAACCTATTAAAATGGAGAAATTTTATGAAGATGCGAATTTTGTGATATGTTCCAAATGAATATTCTTCAGTGTTTTTTTCCTCTATATTGGAAGTAGTGTATGTTGAATGCCAGATCATTATACTATAACCATATTTTGGGAAATGCAAAGAGGAATGCTTTCTTGTTTTGCTGCCTTCACCCATTTATGCAAATGTATAATATGTAGGTATATTATAAACATTTATTTCAAAATACTTAAATGACCACCTAGTTATATTAGTTGGAATAATTAGTGGCCATAACACCTTAAACAAGTATGTCTTAATACAATAGAAACTTCTTATTTGTGTTCCCAGTGAATGTCTTTCTTGCAAAAGAAGCTCTCCTCTAATTTGTGCTTTCAGGAATAGAGTTTTTCCATCTTTTAGCTTTTTTTTTCCTACAAGGCCTTGGAATTTTCTGTATTCCTCTAGGGAAAGATAAAAATGAGAGTAGAATACACCAAATTGTTAAAGGCCCTGGCCTAAAAGCCATATATCACTTCTACTAAATTTCACTGTTGAGAATTAGTCACGTGCATTATAAGGGCACTTGGAAATGTGGTCCACGGGTGGGCAGTTGTCTCCCCACACAAGCTCAACACCATGGAAGGGGAAGTACAAATTTTGTAGACAGCCAGAAATCTTTGCTATAGTATTATTTGCACATTATATGCACTGGATGAATTGAGTCAATGGAAAGGTGGGTGAGATACTGAGCATTACTATCTAATGAGGTAAGAATGAAAAATAAATAAATAAAATAAAATGTAGTGCAGTGTGGTAAGTATGGTGTCTCTCCAATCGGATGGGGGACCCAGAAGGTGGGGCGACCCAATCTGGTAGAAGCCAGTAAGTTGGGTGGTGAAAGAATTCACCTGAGGCATAACAAAGGAGATAGAAGTTTAACAAATACACCACAAGGGAACAGCCGGCAGGACAGCAAAGGAGAGACTGTCTTCCATGAGGCAGTGGGTGGGGGATGTATTTAAAGGGCAAAAGTGAGGAGATATGAAGATGTATGGAATTTTCCCTTTTTTGGTAACTGTGCCTGGTTGTCAGTAGCTCATTGGTTAGTTAGGGCCTATGGTGATTTCAAAATGGACTTAATGAGCTGGTTTGTATTCAGTCAGGGGGTTGAGGTCACTGTGGGCCCTTCTACCTTACTCAAGTTTCCACTGTTCAAGCCTGTTGCCCGAAAGTGGCCTCCACAGTAAGTGCTAGGAGTTGATAACACAAGAAAACATGTTTAGCTGGAAAATTTGTTTTTTTTGTGTAGTGTATTCTGGTGACATCAGAAGAAATTGAGTGGGGGCGCCTGGGTGGCTCAGTCGTTAAGCATCTGCCTTCGGCTCAGGTCATGATCCCAGGGTCCTGGGATCAAGCCCCGCATCAGGCTCTCTGCTTGGTGGGAAGCCTGCTTCTCCCTCTCCCACTCGCCCTGGTTGTGTTCCCCCTCTTGCTGTCTGTCTCTCTCTGTCAAATAAATAAATAAAATCTTTAAAAAAAAAGAAGAAGAAGAAATTGAGTGGATTTAGGAGAAAGAAGACTCAGGAAGAAGTTGCAACTGCTTATTAAGTCTTGACAAGAGCTTAAACTTAGATATGGCAGTGTAAAAAGAGAGAAGATTCAAGAGCTATTTATTTAACAAAATTAAAGAGATTGTGTACAACAAAGGAAGAAGAAGTTAAAATATGCATGACTTAATGATGACCTTGAGAAACTGGATGGAGGATGACATTGATTGTTATAGGGAATGAAGAAGTCACAATAGATTTTGAGTGGGTGAATGTTGAATGTATGGTGAATACAATATGGATGAATATGAAAGGTAGTTACATTTTGGTTTTTGTAGCATAGGAGAGTGATCAGAGATTGAGATAAAGAGAAAGGATTCAAAGCATAAAAATGGTAGCTAAAGTCAAGAAGGGAGATGAAATTGTAAGGAAGAACATGCATTATTAGAAGAGGCAATGACTAAAGACAAAATCAAAATTTAGTCTGAAATGAAAATGACATTGAATCAGAGAGAAATAAGATTTACTATCAGATTTTTGCTCATTAAAAGAAGAGATCAAGTGACTCAGTCTTTAGGGAAGTAAGTACAGTTGAATGAATTTTCAATGGTCTTTAGTGTTTTGTTGATCATAGACATTGTGAGGGTTAATTTTTTTCTTTCTTTTTTTTTTTTCAAAAGAGAGAGGTGGGGGAGGGGCAAATGGAGAGACAGAATTGTAAGCAGACTCCATGCCCAAGGTAGACCCTGACGAGGTGGCTTGATCTCACAACCCTGAGAGCATGACCTGAACTGAAATCAAGAGTTGGATGCTTAACGGACAAGTAGAGGAAGGTTGAATTCTTTCTCTGCTTGTTTGAGCTGGACATCTGTTTCCTCCTGCCTTTGTCCTGGGACCATTGTCCTCTAGTTCTCAGGCCTTTGGACGTGAACTGATCTACATCATTGGCTTTCCTGGGTCTCCAGCTTGCAGATGGGAGGCTGTGGGACTTCACAGCCTCCATAATCACATAAGTTAGTTCCTTCCTTCCTTACTATTCAACACTTAGAAATATAAATATAAATATAAATATGAATATAAATATGAATATAAATGTAAGTATAAATGAAATTATATATAATAATATATTTAATAATATTATATAATATATAACCTATTGGTTCTGTTTCTCTGGAGAATCCTAATACAGTCGTATTTAATAATTCAGTGAAAGTCCTATCCCCTCTCTTAAAATATGAATATCATGGATATGCATCATTCCAACCAATTTCATGATTTGATAGACTACTGGAAACCTAATCATGGCACATGAATTCCAGGTTAAGAATTCTGGCACTGTGCACCTAGAGGGCTTAAACTATAAAATAGTAAGTTTAAATAGCTTTGGTAACTTGCATCTTGTAAGGCAGGGAAAGTCCTGAATACATTTTTATCAAATTAAAAAATTTAAAGGAGATGTTATTAACTCATTGTACTGATATAAAATATTTCCATCAGAGAATTCAAAGACATGATGAATTTAGATTTTTTTAATTCTACTCATTTTGATTTCTCTTTTGTAAGGAAACCCTGAAATATTATATTATTTTGTTTTGTAATAAAATAATTATTTGCAATAATTACCCTATCTGAATGAGTGATCACTGTGCACTTTAACTTCAGGATAGCAGGCACTTGGACACTGTCACAGAGAATTAGTCATAACACTCTGTGAAGAGTTTATTATTCAATCCTTAAATCCCACCACAAGTATAATAAATAGGTTCCTGATGTCACTGGTCATTCCCATAGACATTATTTTACTTAGTTCATTTTAATTAAATGCTAATCATATGGTAGGCACTGTGTTAGGAGCTGAGAAATAACTAGACAAGGATATATATACTAAGTTCTAGCAGAAATATAGACATTTACACGCTCACATTAAATGCAAACTCAGATTTTAGTACCCATTCATTTGACTAGTAGTTATTAAACATTTTTTACCTTTTCATGAACCCACTCATAGTCAACACTCTCCAGCTTTCTTTGATCTAAGCAGACTGGATTCCCTTTTGTAGAGGTAATCTTGTACTTTGAGAACAGTATTTTTTTTTTTTTTTTTAGACTTTATATATTTAGAGCCATTTTAAGTTCACAACAAAATTGAGAAGGTATGGAGATATCCCACATACTCCCTGTCCTCACACATGCATACCCTCCTTCACCACCAGTGTGTATATTTGTTACCAAGGATGAATTTAGATTGATACATCATAGTTACCTGAAGTCCATAGTTTACTTTAGGGTTCACTCTTGGGTTTGCACAAATCTCTAATGACATATATTAATCATTATGATATCATATGGAGTATTTCCACTCCCTTAAAACTCTGATGTGCTCTCCCTATTCATTTCTCCCTCATCCCCTTCACCCCTAGCCAACTACTGATCTTTTTATTGTCTCCAAAGTTTTGCCTTTTCTAGAATGTCATATAGTATGCACCATTTTTAGCTTGGCTTCTTGCACTTAGTAATAAGCATTTTAGTTTCCTCCATGTCTTTTCATGGCTTGATAACTCACTTCTTTTTATTGTTGATGAATAATATTCCATTCTCTGAGGGTACCAAAATTTACTTATCTATTCATCTACTGAGGGACAACTTGCTTGCTTCCAAGTTTTGGCAATCATAAATAAAGCTGCTGTAAATATCTGTGTGTAGGTTTTTGTGTGGGCATACATTTTCAACTCTTTTGAATAAATAACAAGGAGCATGATTGCTGGGTATCATGATAAGGATATGTTTAGTTTTATAAGAAACTGCCAACTGTTTCTCAAAGTTGCTGTCCCATTTTCCATTCCTACCAGCAAGGAATGAGAGTTCCTATTGCTCCATATCCTTGCCAGGATTTGGTGTTGTCAGTGTTCCATTTTCTGATTAGGTTTGTAGTGGTATCCCATTGTTGTTTTAATGATGTAATGCTATGGGCACCTTTTCATATGCTTATTTGTCATCTGTATATCTTCTTTAGTGAGGTGTTTGTTAAAGTCCTTGGCTCATTTTTTAAATGGGCTTTTTCTTTCTTATAGCTGAGTTTTAAGAGTTGTCTATTTTATTTTATTTTTTTTAAAGATTTTATTTATTTATTTGACAGAGAGAGACACAGTGAGAGAAAGAACACAAGCAGGGGGAATAGGAGAAGCAGGCCTCCAGTGGAGCAGGGAGCCAGACGCGGGGCTCGATCCTAGGACCCTGGGATCATTACCTGAGCCGAAGGCAGATGCTTAATGACTGAGCCACCCAGACACCCCAAGAGTTGTTTATTTTAGTCCATTATAAGATTTTTCTTTTGCAAATATTTTCTCTCAGTCTGTAGCTTATCTTCTAATTCTCTTGACATTGTTTTTTCACAGAGCAGAAGTTTTTAGTATTAATGAAGTCCAGCTTATCAATTTTTTTTCTTTCATGGATCATGTCTTTGGTGTTGTATCTAAAAAGTCATCTATGTTTTTCCTATATTATCTTCTAGGTGGTTTATAATTCTGTGTTTTAACATTTAGGTCTGATCTATTTTGAGTTAATTTTTTTGAGGAGTGAAAGGTCTGGGTCTAGATTCACTTTTTTTTGGCATGCAGATATCCAGTTGTTCAGCACCATTTGTTGAATAGACTATCTGTACTTCTCTGTATTGACTTTGCTTCTTTGTCAAAGATCTGTTGATTGTATTCATGTGGGTCTATTTCTGGACTCTCTATTCTGTTCCATTAATCTGTCTATTACTTTGCTAATACCACACTGTTTTAAATACTGTAGCCTCTATAGTAAGTCTTGATGTCAGGTACTTTTTGTCTTCCTACTTTGTTCTTCTTCAATATTGTCTGGTTAATTTGGGTCTTGGCCGTGCCATATAAACTTTAGAATCAGCTTTTTAATATCCATAAAATAACTTGCTGGGATTTTGATTGGGATAGCACTGAATCTCTAAATCAAGTTGGAAACAACTGACGCAATGATAGTATTGAGTCTTCCTCTCCATGAATACAGACTCTCTCTCCATTTATTTAGTTCTTTGATTTCTTTCATCAGTTTTCTAATTTTCCTCATATAAATCTTATATGCATTTTGTTAGATTTATACCTAAGTATTTTATTTTTGATGTAGTTGATATTGTGTTTTTAATTTCAAATTCTACTTGTTTATTTTTAGTATATAGGAAGGCAACTGACTTTTGTATATTAACCTTGTATCTTTCAGTCTTGTTATAATTGCTTATTAGTTCCAGGAGGTTTTTTTTGTTTTGTTTTGTTTTTGGTTCTTTCAGATTTTCTAAGGAGATGATCATGCCATATGTGAACAAAGACATTTTTATATCTCCCTCCCCAATATGTATGTCTTTTTATTTCCTTTTCTTGCCTTGCTGCATTAGAAAGGACTTCCAGTACAATGTTAAAAAGGAGTAGTGAGGAAGGACATCATTGCCTTTTACCTGGTCTTCATGGGGAAGCTTCAAGTTTCTCAGTATTAAGTATGGTATTATCTGTGGGATTTTTTTAGACATTCTATATCAAGGTGAGGAAGTTCTCCTCTATTCCTAGTTTACTGAGACTTTTGATCACTAATAGATGTTGGGAGAGCAATCACTTTTAATAGAAGAATAGAAACAGGGCCATTTGAAAATACAAAAAGATTTGTCTCTACATAAATGGATTGGTGACAACTCCTCACCCACAGAGAGCACACTAAACACATTAAACAATAGGATTAGAACATAAGTAATGGGATTTTTAAGGCTTTCAAACTCTAAAGGACAATTTCAAAGGTTTGAAGGAAAGATAGATGTATACTACCAGTGTGAGATGAAGTTTTTTCTCTTTCTCTCCCTCTCTCTCTTTTTTCTCTTCTAATCCCACACCTTCCCCCCAATATACACTACTTCTGTGGAGGAAGGCTACTGAGGGAACTATCAAAGACAAGAATAGAATTTGACTACGTGTTTAAAGAGTAAGAGATGCTTTATGTGTGAAAAGGAAGAAGTTAAAAGTCCTGACTTTTTCATGCCATTTCTTTTTAGGATTTTTATTTTCCTAGTGGATGCTGAGTAATGATTATCTAAGTGTCCACTTCATTCTCCTTTTGTTGCAGAAGCTGGAAAAGTAAAATCATCTATTTTAACAGCTAGGATTCTGAGTGCAAATTTGATTTCACCAATTATATGTATTCAAGTGAGGTTTGAAAATAGAATAGGAGTTATGTTGCTGCTTTTTTGATTATTTTCTCCTCATCGTGGGAGTAGTGAATATATAGTTTACCTCCCACAGGCCTGCCTGGTGGAGGCAGAAGTTATGTGTGCATCTCTCTGTGGTTCAAAACCTCACCAGAGTTCTATAGAGGAGCTTGGGAAGTGAGCAAAACCTCAGTCGTAAGCTGGCATTGAGCTGAATACATGTTTCTTCTTCAAGTACTGTGAGTGGAGCCTAGTGCAGTTATACCAGGAGGCTGAGCCAAGCGTGTTTGATTTGATGTAGGGATTCTGCACACTTCCCTCTTCTCTTTCTACCCCAGAAAAGCATCCTCCTCTTCTGTGCTACTACTTTTCTCATACATGTTGTTTTACTTCTTTGTATAGATGGATGGCTAACAGACTAGACTCTGAGCTCCCTGAGGGCTTAGGTCAAGATTTTTTTATATATTTGTGTCCATGGTACTATGCTGGGCACATCATGGAATTCACAAATAATTTTTGAGTGAGTGAATGAGTGAATTAATGAACAATATGCACGAAAGTTTTTGGATTAGACCATTCTTCAAACTACCTGCAGTTCTGCCTTCAAAATAAGTATTATGTTTTTTGTCATTTCTAAAAAAGTGTAAGTCTTCAAATCCTCTAGGGGTGTTAGGAAAAGTGTTTTAAAATAGATATCACAGTATAAATACTTAGCCAACCTGAAGAGCAATAAGAAATATAGAATTTTTTTCAGCTCATATCTATTAATTTGTTAAGGGGTTCTGTCAAAGTGTGGGTCACTACCAGAAAGGAGGTGTAAGCCTTGGAAATGTAGACTGCTGGTTAGTTTTCAGTTCTGGACTTGTACACTTTTACCTTCCTGCAGGAATTTTATTTACTTTTTGACTAATTATTTAATGCAACACTTATTCCCATGGTCTAAATTCACTTATGTTCACATTTCTCATTTTCAAAGGTGATTTAAATTCAGAACCAAAGGTTGAATAGGCCAAAGGGTTGCAAATTCATGTGACTCATCACTACTTTCTTGTTTATGACATCTTCCCCTTCACAGCCTTATGAACCTGAACTTAAACAGACTATAGCATAAAAGCTGAATTAATATTAAGTGTTTGATCTCTGCATGTCTCATTTTGTGGCTCAAGAGACTGAAGCAGTTAAGCTATATATTCTGCATAGAGGCCAGAAAGCATAACGCCTTCAAAGGAATATACATACATATAATGTGTACTCCTTCTCTAAAAGTGTTTTACATTCCATGAGAGCAACCCCATCATTTTTCAAATTGGAAAATAGCTCAGGACTTTATGATTGCTGCTTGAACAAGCAATATAAATTCATTTCATACTCTACTTTTTTGGCATCTTTCCTAGAGGACAACAGGAAAACTTAGATATATGGGTTATATCATGTCAGTTTTGTTTTATTATTTATTTTTTCCTACCAAGTATAACTAACCTATGTTTCTCCAGTTCAAACAAGCCTGGACATGAAGGTCATATTATTGATAAGAAGAAATTGTCTCTGCTTCTATTCGTAATTGCAAATCAAAAGAAATCCAGAAACTCTAAGTTGCTCTGAACCACTTTCAGGAGATCTCAGGGACATTGTTACACTTACTCTCCAACACTGTCCTCCTATATGTTTATAATACGCTGTTTAAAATGACCTGAAGTAACTGCTCTGAAGTGGGTAGTTCATATTCTCCTCTTCATGTATCACATGTTTTAAAAAGCATATTTCAGTAACAGAGAAAAAGACAGATTTTAAAAATCTCTGTGTACAAGGTTTTAGGTGAATTCCTGGGGATACATAAGACCTTAGGCCAGATGTTCATCGTTCTAGCTATCTCTCCGTTGATCATTTGCTTTTGGACAAAGCATGCAGATCCTGAGCTCTTTTCCCCTTTTGGTAAAAATATTATGGTTCCTTCTGCAAATGGATAGCTGGAGAGCCTGCTTCAAGGGCATCCCAACATGGGGTGAGTTTTCTGTGGGGTTGTAGCTGACCCCAAGCTAGGGTGCCTCCATTTCATTTGAGAATGCAGTCACAAATTACTGATGTAAAAAATGACCCTTTTTCTGCCCACATAACTGTTGGCAATTTCTTTCTAATTCACTAGAATACTAATAAAAAAAATCCTGATATGTATAATATGTTCATTTTGTTATCCTTAAGGTTGTATTTACTCACATAATGATTGTGTAGTTAGATGACTTTTTTAGTCTTCATAAATCTAGCTCACCTGAAGATCTTTTTCCCTTTCATATGCTAAAAAATAACTCTTTATTGTGGGTTCAAGAAATTCAGCTAGGTTTACGGAGGTGTAAATGGATATTAACAGTCTATGTGCTACATAACTTTAGCTCAATAAGTAAAATGCACATGAAAAGGATTGAGATTAATAAGACTCTGGGGCTTAATAGAGATATAGTATAGATATTACACTATCTGAGTGGAACAGAGCTGCTTTCCATCTGAAATTCTTACATCAGTGTAGAGCTTTTTAATGGCTAGATGATTCGGTAGGTAAAATACTCTGCCTTCTCTAAAGAAGAAGGGCGACTTGCTTCTAACTAGGAAGTAAAGTTCAAAGTCACAAGATTCCTTGCCTTAATTATGGAAAGAATGCTTGAACATATTTTCTATCATGAATTAAATGTTTATTGATTTTCTCATTTTAACTCAGATGCTAACTGTGTTTAAAAGTACTTTTTTCCCTGCATTTGTGGAAGCCTCCAACTTACTCACATTTTATTTGCAGATCTACTAGGAATCTGGCTGCATGTTATTGGGCCCAGAGCATGGAGCTTTTGAGCTAGATGCAATCTTAGTGGTTATTTCACTTAATCTCATCATTTTACAGCTCAAAAAAATTGATGCTGAGATGAAATATGATAAATCCTCAATGTTACACAGTGAGATTTGTAGCAAAACTTAAATTTGAACTCAGATAAACAATGTCCCAATCATCCATACACTTTTTTGTGTCGTTTTCTACCCAAAGTGATGCAAGTACGTCAGGTCATATACATAAATGAATGATGCTGAGTAAGTCATTTTTGTTAGAATTTACTCAAAGCTACTCTATTGGAATTTTTAGTTCTATTCTTATAGTTTTAGGATATGGGCACAGTTGAATAGTTTAAGATGTGGGCACAGTTGGAACCCATGATTTGTTGTCAGAACTGTACAACTTGAGCAAAAAAAAAACCCAGGGACATAAAATTGTATCCTTTTTGTATGAGTGAAAAGTGTCAGAACAAGGAAACACAGGAAAGAGGAGGAAAAGTGTGATTTGTGCGCGAGGATTTGGGGAACCAATTTTGTTTGCAGGATTGTTAAAACTTTACACATAAAATTTAAAAACATTTAATAATTCATTAAGTCTGTTTTTATATTTCCTTCTCTTCAAACACCTTTATATTTTCTTAGAGGTAGTCTTCAGAATGGAGCAGTTGAGTGGAAAATCATGACATAGCCCCAAATGGAAAGGAAAATGCCATTGCACGTTTTTATAACGTGGGACAGTATGGTACTTATGGAAAAGTTGCAAAATATGTGAACCTTAAATATTTCCTGCTTCAGGTTAATCAATTCGTTATCTCTGCATACAAAAATAAATTACTCAACTCGTTCTTTGCCCTCTGGCTTTATTTTGATCTCTACCGCTTTTTTTTTTTTTTTTTCCTTCTCCCGCAACATTTTTGCTTCAGTGCCTTTTGCTGTAAGAGATGCTAATCAAATGTATGGGGTATTTTATGTGATTAACAGGAAAGGCAATTATCTGCCTAGAAATAAATGCTGCCATCTTTTGTATGCAAAGAAGCCAGTGCACCGACCGTAGGATTTAGTCAATGGCAGAAAACTAAGAGATGAACATAATTCTCCCAACTTAACATGGCCCATCGTCGTCTATTTAATGTAATATTTCTCTGCTCAACTAATGATTATGGTGATGATGCCGGAAAATAAATTTCCAATTTGTGTGTATTCTAGCTGCTAGATTGAATGCAGGCTAATGTCACTTGTGATTACAGAATCTTTATTTGAATATTTAGTTACTCTGGTTCTGTTTGCAGCTCTCCCGTTGACAGCTGCACATTGAACATCCTGAGACATGTCATTCTTTAGAAATATTTGCTGTAGAGGATCCGTTGGTCAGAAATGCTAAAAGAGGGCACTTCCCACACAAGTATGAACTTCAAGTCTTTATCTCACATTGAAATGCACAATGAGTAGAATATATTAAGGAATTCTAAGTTTTTAGACAACTGAATTTGTCAACATATGAATAATTATCTGACTTTGCCAACGATTATTCCATTTTAAACATTTCAATCTTTGTGTTGAGACCTCTGTGTGAAAAGAAGTTCTGAGAAATAAGTATATGAGTTTATTCATCTTTGAGGATTTATTTTCAATCTGCAGATGCAAAGGAACCATCAGGCTATTGCTATTAAATTTTTAGAAATACTACCCAAGCAGTAAGATTTCCTGACCTTGCAGGCTAATAAAATGTTTTAATGTATCAGAATCAGCAGAGCATGTGGGCGGATAAGTCACTGAGCTAATTAGTCATCCCTCTCCCAGGAGCTGTGTATGACTTCGTGGAGTGCGTTTAGCATTACAAGTAAATCAACATTGTTGCAGCAGGGAAGTATCATTTCTGAGTCATTTCCATAACTCTGCCACCTTGACTTTCCAATAAAATCATCCAAGTTTATGATGCTTACGGCTTGTAAAAAGGGAATGTAGCAGGAAGGAAAACTGATGTCACACGTAATCATATGATAACCGTAGTACACTAACTTTAAAAATCAGGATGGATTCCTAAGTAACAGATATGAAGATGAGAATATGTCAGTTCATATACATAAATGAACAAGGGTAAGTAAGTCATTTAAAAAAAATTTTTTTTTTAAGATTTTATTTATTTTTTGAGAGCGAGAGAATGAGAGACAGAGAGCATGAGAGGGAGGAGGGTCAGAGGGAGAAGCAGAGTCCCCGCTGAGCAGGGACACCGATGCCGGGACTCCAGGATCATGACCTGAGCCGAAGGCAGTCGCTTAACCAACTAGCCGAAGGCAGTCGCTTAACCAACTGAGCCACCCAGGCGCCCGTAAGTCATTTTTATTAGAACTGACCTACAGCTATTTCACTGGTATTTTTGCTTATTTTTTACCCTTACAGTTTTAGAATGTTGGCACAGTTGAATAGGAAAACAGCAAACTTGATTTACAGCTAGAAGCTGTTGCGTTTGACTTTCAGGCAGGTCCTTGTATGGGAGTAGCAAAGAGAACTCTCGTGGCTCTCTTTGGATTTTTTCCAAGGAGCAGGAAACAAGTAATAATAATAACACATGATTTTAAACTTTCTCTATAATTGTATTTTAGTGTCTAATTTTTACGTATGAATTTTTACTTACTTATTCTACATTTTACTCACCCCCTGAGTAAGTAAACCAATAAGGCAGGCCAGACAATTTTAATTTTACAAATGGAAAATGAGATACAGAGAGGCAAAGTCTATTGCTAAAAATTATGTGTTTGAAAGTGGCAAAACCCAATATACCTAGTACACGAAAACAATGAAAAAGGGATCAACAGATTGCAATAAGGAGGGGAGAAAGAAGCAGCTCCCCATGATCAACACCTTCTGTCTCTCTCTCCTTTCATCTTTTAAATAAGGCATACCTCTCTGATCCTAGGCCTCATTTCCTTGACTATTTTCTCCCACCATCCTGTTCATTCTTTCTCTTCAATTCCAACACCTGAAAAGAACAAACAACCATCCGTTTCTTACCAACAATTCCCTTTGAAAACATTTGCAATCTGGCTCCTGCCTCTTAACACACAGAAATTGCTCTCCTGACAGTCACCAATGTTCATCCTTTACTCCAATATTTGGTTCTCCATAATTCTTCATCCCTCCTTGAGCTCTCTGCAATATTTAGAACTCCTGAAAATTTGCCGACTTAAACTCTTTCCCCTCTCTGGAGTTAAATGATGCTGCAGGCACCTGGATAAAAGAGCATTTCTCAGACCCCTCTTCTGCCTCCTCTTTTTCCAGGTCTTTAAACAAAGCCTTGTTTGAGTTTCTTTCTTCGGATGTCTTTCCTGTTTGTGGATCTCATGTATTCCTATGAACTCAAATATTACCTTCCTGGGTTCTTCCAAATTTCCTTCCTCAACTTTACTTTGCCCCTGAGCAACTGACCCATATTTCCAATGACCTGTTTGACATTTTCAGATAAACTGAGTTTAATGAAAGCTAGACTTATTATCTCATCTTTAAGACCATCTCAGTTATTATTCCACCATGCACCTAATCCCCTAGATCAAAACCAAAACAAAACAAAAATTAAACAAAAACAAGAAAACAAACTTGACATGAATCATTTCTTCAATCGAAGCTTTCCTTATTTCCTTTAGGTTCTATTTCCACTCTGACTCTCATCTGGTTTTTTATTCTATTTTCACAATTTCTTCCCTATGTCAGTTCTAATACTTGCAGTAATGAACTTCAGTGTTGCCTCAGTTTTTTAACTATAAAAAGGGATATGTGTTAGTATAGTATATTTTATCTCTGTTATGAAATGAAATAACTCAACACACAAAGAACATGTAAGTCAGAGCCTGGTACAGAGCAATTACTTAATACATGTTAGCTTTTACTGCCACCACTAGTGTTTTTACTACTACAACCCAGACCACCTACGTAATTTGTGGAGCCCATTGAAAAATGAAAGTGGGGTCCCTTGCTCAATAAGCAGGAAAAAAAAATGTTTAAATCAGTTTGTATCACTTGTTCTGTTTTTAACCACATTCCCGAGGTCAGTTTCTGTTCTATAGAGTGATGAAGTTAGTGTCAAAGATAAATTCACCAGACACTGGTTAAAATTTGCAAGACAGATTTTATCAGACTAGTGCAGTAGGGGTGATACTTCAGTGTAAACGGTTCAACTCCACCAAACAAAAGATAGGAGCTTTTTAGAATGCAAGAGTGTGCTAAAGGAAAAGTACTGAAGGGCTTAATTTGTCAATATAACTGGGCCATTGAGTTTGTTAATTGTCACTTATTTGGGGGAGAAAAACTTTTTATATCTTTAGAACAGGATATAGTTTTGTAAACTGGAGAAGGTGCCCACCAAAGTTAGGTTTACTCTCCCATAGGAACTGAGAGAGAGGAGAGCCAACCCCCTAGATGTTTGCATTTTATTTTTATTTATTTATTTATTTATTTATTTATTTAAAAGATTTTATTTATTTATTTTGAGAGAGAGAGAATGAGAGAGAACACATGAGAGGGGATAGGGTCAGAGGGCAAAGCAGACTCCCTGCCAAGCAGGGAGCCCCATGTGGGACTAGTTCCCGGGACTCCAGGATCACGACCCGAGCCGAAGGCAGTCGCTTAACCAACTGAGCCACCCAGGTGCCCCTAGATGTTTGCATTTTGAAGAGATGGCCCCCAGTTACTTGAGGAGACATTTTTGGCTAGTAGAAGATTTATATCTCAAAGGGGGAATGAAAGGATTTATAATTACAAGTGTTTTTTTGTTTTGTTTTGTTTTGTTTTGTTTTTTATAGTAACTGCTCTAAGGAAATAGAGAGGTCAGGGGCTTAGAGTCAGGTTCTGACTAGACCAAACTAAATTCTTTGGTCAGCTGTGTTAGTGATTTCCAGAGAAACAGAATCAAATGGGATACATACACACACACACACACACACTCACTCACTCACATATATATGATTTATTATAAGCAATTGACTACATGATTATAGAGACTGAGAAGTCCCAAGATCTGCAGTAGGCAAGCTGGAGACCCAGGAAGGTCAGTGGTGTAGTCCCAGTCTGAATCCTAAGGCCTGAGAACTAAGAAAATCAATGGTTTAAGTTGTAGCCTGAAAGCCAGCTCAAGATCCAAAAGGAGCCAAAATGTTTCCCTTTGAATTTGACGTCATGAACAGACCACAATGCCCAGGTCAAGGCAGTGAGGCAGGAGGAATTCCTTCTAATTCTAGGGAGGCTGAGTGAGCTTTTTGTTCTGTTCATGCCTTCACATGAGGACTCCCCATGTTAGGAAGAGCAGTTTCCTCTACTCAGTCAAAAGCTAATTTCATCTTAAAACACCCTCTCACCCAGAGCAATGCTTCAGTGAACACCTGGGTACCCCATGGCTCAAACTGCCTCATGAAATTAAACATTAAAACAGTGTTGACCTTTCTCAAGTACACCTTTTAAGGGGGTGGTGGTGGTTATGGTTGTCCTAGGACGTGGTCTTGGGCCAACAGAAGGTATGCTAGAGTTTGGCTAATTCTCTTAGCATGCGGGTTGTTGGACAATATCATTTGTGCCAAGAGTTTTATAGTTCTTAGCAGTCAAGTGGCATTATTATTACATAATCTCTCATAGGAAAGTTTCATGAGATTTAATTGCAATGTTTTAAGCCACTTTAGGATTCTAAAAAAATTTTAAATTTTTAAAAAAGATTTTATTTATTTATTTATTTGAGAGAGAGTGAGAGTGAGGGAACACAAGGGGGGGGGGAGTGGCAGAGGTATAGGGAGAAGCAGGCTCCCCGCTGAGCAGGTAGCTTGATGCAGGGCTATATCCCAGGATCCTGGGATCATGACCTGAGCCAAAAGCAGATGCTTAACCCACTGAGCCACCCAGGTGCCCCAGGATTCTAAAAAAATTTTAAATGAAGATTTGTTGTGATAAAGATAATAAGATAAAAATAATTATATTGATTAATATACCCATTGTAGAATTGTGAGTTTTGGAGGTGAACTAGTTTCTGTGTTTTGAAGGGCTGTAGATACAGCTCATGTTGTTTCTTATATTCCAGTTGCTGCTTCATGATGTCTTTACTCGCACCTTGCCATGCACATGATCTTGGGTACTTTGAAAATATGGGTATGATGAACGCATTAATATGGGATTGTACTTTCAGAAAACATTCCTCTGGCAAAATAAATAGAGCCAGTTCTATGTCATCTATAGTTTCTCCTTTAAAGATCAATGTTCTTCAATTTACTATTATTACATACTGGGATCTTGTTAAAGAATTTTATCACTATAATTAAATGAATAATGAGTATACTAAATAGTTAGTGTACACATAGCAGCAGGTATTATGGAAAACAAATTTTCTCTCATCTTATATGCACACCTCCTAACCAAGAGCCTTTCTTAATTTGAAAGCCCCTTTTTCAAGTGCGAATACTTCTTTCTCTTCTAGGTGAATCCTCAGACTTTAGGAAAAATATTTAAGCTGTGTATCTGGCATTTATTTCACCCACTGCAGCTTCCTAAAGTATCTGTTGTTGAGCCTTCTAAAACTGTCTTCCATGATAGGAAACAATTAGCCAATACACCCTCCAAGGGAAGCCATCCCCAGTGTTTTGTTTTATGTCCTCTCAGATGGTCCGACCTTCTAATATTTTAACTTATATCTGTAGGATCAAGATTATTTATATAGTGGCCTATGTTTCTACTTACAAGGGATAATTATCCATGTCATGAAAAATAGACAAATTTCCAGTATTTCAGACGAATTTTTAAGTTTTTATTTATTTAACTTTATTTAATTACTCAACAAATATTTATTGAGTTCCTATTATGAGCTATAAATATATATTGAGTGCCTTCTGGTGGCAGAGAATATATCAGTAAATGAAAGAGAATATGAATGACCTCATCCACACAGAACTTTTATTTCAGTAAATGGAGACAGAAAGTAGTCAAATAAATCAAACCTATGATGGGTAATAAGGGTTATGAAAAGAAAGCAGGAGGACTGATAGGTAGGGGGTTTGGTTAGGTTACCATTTGTAATAGGTGAACAGGGAAAGTTTCACTCCTAAGGTGACGTTTTGGAAAAGAATTTTGAAAAACAATGCAGCAATCTTTAAGGAGATCTAGGAGAAGAGGATTCTAAGCACACTTATAGCAAGTGTGAATGTCCCGAAGCAGGAGTAAACTTTGTGTATTGGAAGAATAAAAAAGAGGCCAGTGTGACTGGAACAGAGTGAACCATTGAAGAGTGGTATGAAATGAGCTCTTAAGTAATGGGGGCCAGATCACACAGGGCTTTGTGTACCATTATTAGGATATTGCCTTTCACTTTTTTTTTTTTTTTTTTAAGTAGGCTCCATGTCCAGGGTGGAGCCCAACCCGGAGCTTGAACTCCTGACCCTGAGATCAAGACCTGAGTTGAGATCAAGAGTTGGATTCTTAACAGACTGTGCGATGCAGGAGCCCCTCTTTTGCTTTGAATATAAAGCCATTTAAGTATTTTGTTCAGACTAGTGACATATACTGCCAACATTTTAGAAGAATTTCCCTATGGCTGTGTTGAGAATAGACTGGAGGAGGGTGAATCTGCAAGTATTATAAAGGAATTAGACACCATTGAGATAATGCTGGCTTGGATAAGGGTGTTAACCGCAAAGGTAGCTAAGTAACTTGATGTCGGTTTTATTTTGAGGCTAAAGCTAATAAGGATGGTGATATACAAACATGTGACAAATAGAAGAATCAAGAATGAATCTGAGATTTTTTTCCTGGGAAACTGGAAAAATGCAGTTGTCATTTCCTAAGAAGAGTAGAAAAGGCAATATCATATGTCCAACATGTTCTATATTGGACATAGTACTTTTGAAATTTTATTATTAATCTGAGTGGAAATGTAGACTATGTAGTTGGTTACGTGAGCTATAAAAATCCTGGCTGGATGCATACTTTTAGAAGTTGTCAACGTATCAGTGGTATTTAGAACAAAGAGGCTGGGTAAGTCACCAGAAGAGTAGTGTAGATAGAAAAGAGAAGAGATCCATAGACTAACCTCTGAGGTCCTCCTGGTATTTAGAGGTTGAAGGTTACAGGGGGTCATTGAAAGGATATGACACAGGTTGACCCCCAAGCTGGATCGGGGCAATCAGGAGCTACCCAACCCCTCCCCTGTGCTTGGAATGTGTGTTTTGCTTGCTGTCCTCTTGCTGCAAGATGCCCTGCCCAAAGGCACAGCCTTGAGGTAGTAACATGTTGGGACCATCTGAATGGTATATGACTGGGCTGAGTTAAGGCCTCTGTATAAACTTTTAAAATTCTGGCAGGTGGGTGCTGAGATCAATTCATCTTGTGGTCACCCTGGACAAGTCTCCTAAGTAAGTTCCCTTGCTTATCAACCCTGCCACCGACCAATCCGGTGAGGCCTGCATTTTTCTTTGGTCTCTTCCTGCCCTTCATGTTCAGGAGCCCATTTCAGATTTCACCCAAGAAGCTCCTGAGGTTTTGAACCAACAGCAAGAGGTTGTTTAAAAATATAGTAAAATATATTAATAGTAAAGTAAAATGCACTTAAGTATAGTTTTATGTAGGAAAATGACATCATAAATAAAGAACTCAAGGGAGATTTGTACCAGATGGTTTCTAGAACCTCAGATAGAGCCAAAGCATCTCTGAAAAAAATCTAAGATAAAATTAGTTTAAGAACTTTGACAAGGAGTTAATTATTGAATAAGCTCTGTGTTATCTATTGTAGAGAGGGAATTGCTGTCCTTGTTAAACAGATTTTTTAATTAATAAGGAATTATCACATACACTATACAGGGGGATTACCAATTTTCCAAAGAATTAGAAAACAATAGAATGCATTTAACGCTAAATTAAATCAAACACAATTTAATCGTTATGATTCCAAAGTTTGCTAGAAATACTTTACAGAAGCAGTTTAGAATGTGACACAAATACAAATGTATACAAGAGCATGCAGTAGGAAATCAGGTTATCGATTAGATTATTTTGGGTGGGGAGCTAATAAGACTGAAGTTCAGATCATAGAAATGTATGGGCATAGAGAGTGTTTATTATGTAATACAAGAGGATTAGTTATGAATTAATTAAAACCATTCATTCATCATTCATTCATTCATTAATTCATCCCACATTTATTGAAAGCATGCAGAAAGCTTGGCATTGTATTAACTGAATTGTTTTTAGTAGGAATAATATTTACAAATCTTTCTATCTTCAGGAAGTTGACAGTGTAGTTTGGGAGGCAGGAAAGTCAGTGAGGCAGGATAGAGTTTTATGCTTGATGGTATAGAAGTACCATACCATCAAGAAGTTGAGCTACTCAACATAGTCTTAGGTTGGAAACAAATAAAAGAAGAATTTCTAGGGAAATTCACATTGCTACATTTGAAATCCCGGGGTTTCTTGACATGGTATCTATCCTGCATATAACAGCGTATTTAATGGGAAGAGACATAAGTTGAGTAAAGAATTAGAGATGTTGCTTGTTTAGACTACTTGAATATAAAAGAGAAGACAATCCTTTTTGCAAATCCGTTGATGATAAATGAAAAGATATTGGGAACCAGTTTTCACTGAGTTAATAATGTCAAGAGTAACTCATTTTTTACTTAAAGAGGTAAAGTGTTTACATTGCAACTGTGGTTTCTTTATCAATGGCCTCTAGGGATTGAAGTTCAGGTGCAAAATTCATAGAAACTCACAACATGGATTTCATATGTCCGTAAACAAAGATTTATAGGCAAAAGCATTTAAGTGCTCATTTGTTAATCCATAATCATGACCATATCCATATCATTCAGGGTCCAGCCAGGACATAGAAGCTATGACAGTTTTTGTTTTTGTGAGTTTTTGTTTTTGATCAGGAATATGTAGTATAAAGATTTGTTACTACTTATTGGAGGACTGAAAAGGCAGATAGAAAATGTTAAGGCATCAGGGATAGTAGCTACTGGGAGATGATTCCTTCCCAAGGATGGGGCAAAAAAAAAGTTGGAAATTATGAATACTTCAGAGATAGAGGAGGGAATCTGCAGAGCTGAAACTCGGTGTCTGCTAATCAGATGTCTGAGGAGGAGTTACTGCTCACTCTGCGAAGCTGACATCTCTCAGAGGGTATGATGAGGTTGGTTCAGAAAGTGTTGGGTAAGTGCAAACTGAAATCAGCTGCTGCTACTGAAATGAAATGTCACTGTCAGGGTGAAAAATGGTTGCTGTGGGGACCAAGAGCAGCAAGAAGCCAAAACAGGAACAGGAAACAAACAAAAAGGCATGAGCCCCTTTTATCGCCCCCTAAGTCTTCCAGTCTTTTTCTAGTATCTTCTGTCCATCAGCAAAGACTCAGAGAAGGCAGCACAACAGAGCAGAAATAGGATAGGCAAGCCCTAGTCGAGCATCATAATCCAGAGGTTGGTGCTGAGAGCCCTAACAACAACTGGGACAACAAAAGTTAGAGCTCAGATACCCTAGAAGTGAACATCTTTGAACATACTTTTTCATTCGCCCTATTTTTTTTTTTAAGTTGCAGGATGAAAGTGGAATTTTATGAAGAATTTCCTTTTGCTCCTATAGAATTGCAAGTTGGTTACTCAGTCAATACATTTATAATTTTAAAAAGCTTGGTTTGACAAAAGCTGTAAAATATTGTCAAATAGTGTCTCAACTTGCTTCAGAACACAGAAAACTCAGTAAGTGGATGATTCTGTCTTGAAGTCATTCAATTCTTTTTTTTTTTTTTTTTTAGATTTTTTATTTACTTATTTGACAGAGAGATACACAGTGAGAGAGGGAACATAAGCAGGGGGAGTGGGAGAGGGAGAAGCAGGCTTCCTGCTGAGCAGGGAGCCTGATGTGGGGCTCGATCCCAGGACCCCGGGACCATGACCTGAGCCGAAGGCAGACGCTTAACCATCTGAGCCACGCAGGTGCCCCGAAGTCATTCAATTCTTATTTGCTGTTTTATTAAAGATTGGTATTTAATTTTGTTTCTTGGAATTCACTGTGAAAGTTTTGCCTGAATTAGGGATAGCAGAACATAAAAAACAAAATATGTATCAAACCAATACATCACTTTTGTATTTCTTTCCTTTTTCATGCTACTAAAAAAAGAGTACTTTAATTCTGTAATAGTTTAATTTCAGTCTTATTATGCTTTCATCATTTTCTCAAATATCAATCAACAATTAGCAATGGGAAGAGGTGAAAGAATCTGGTCTTCTGACTACCCCTATAAAAATCTGAAAAGAACATGAGATTGGCATAGACATAAGCTAAACTATTGGCGTTCTTACAAAAGCTATAGAAATTACTCCACACAGAAATTCACTCAACGGTGAAATAACATTTAGAGGAAATTATTTATTTTACTTTATTAATGTTGGTGTTAAATTGTGCAATTGGGCATCATGTCAAAACGGAGCTTTTTGTTTCTTAAGGGGAAAAGGTAGGGAGGAAGTTGATCAAGCGAAACAGTAAGAAATAAGATTTTGTAAAATAAGTAGATTTTAATTGCATCAGTTGCTAAAGTGCTACTTTTCCCTCAGGTATTCTAAGTCAAATTTTCATATGTATCATTACGTAACACCAAAGTTACTTATGGTCCCCAGTTTAAACTCTTGCTTCTAAACTTAACTCTTTGGAATAAATTGGTAAGTCTATATGTTTTATCTGGCTCTCAAAATGATGTACTAGATTTATTTTTAATGTTTGATTCCACAACTGTATTAGCTACTGTAGGTTTCTTAAAAGTATTATGAAGTTATAGAATTGGGAGTTTATACCTAAGATGAATTGTAATATATATCTTCAATATGAAATACTGAAGAAGACATTTATCTTAATTTCCAAGAAGGAGGTGCCTTTGAATGCCTTTTTGAATAGTTATTTTTTCATCTTTTTCAAACTAGGCAAAGAAATATTAACATGATTATACTTGATGTGTTTAGTTAATTATTAGGCTTGATTTAAAAGTGAGGGAAATATCAAATGCTAAGATTATAATCTCAGTTTAATCTCACTTTTAAAAACCAACAAAATGTTTAAAATTCTTATTTAAAACAGAATAAACTATGACATCCCAAATTGTTTGCATATGTTTACGTACATTGAAACATGAGTTTCACTTCTGAATTATAGTTTATCTCAAGGTCATAAGTAATCATGAAAGTAATAATGAGAGTAATAAAGTGTTCATTATCATTTATTAAGAGACTACTCAGTTGTCAGCACTGTATTAGACATTATTTATGTCTTTATTCAATGTAGGAGTGCTGACAACACTGACTCCATCTTTGGTCCTCCATCTTGTTCTCCTTCTGCCACAGACGGGCACCACTTTAGACAACTACCCTGTGAACTTACCACCATGCCCCTTGCTTCATAAAAGCTGAGGATTAAGGTCCTGGTGGGGTGGAGAATAGGGACCGAGATTCCTAGTGCCGTGGATCATTAGTCCCTCTACCAGCCTGATTGCCCTAGACAGTAAGTTACCCTAAATATAAGTCTGTGTAAATGGTCTGGAGTGGCTTGCTTCATTTTGCCATATTACAGTCTTCTCAGTCCAGAGGATACGTTACTGACCCTCCTCCTCCTTCTAACATTCAACAAAGACTTACTGATTAATTTTTATGTATTAGGCATTAGATGAGACAACTAAAACCTCAAAGATTAATATGGAAAAATATTCCACCTTCAAGGTGACAATATAATGTGATAAGCATAGGAGATAGAAATGTTTTTTTTAACTTTCTCATTTTTTTTAAAATTTATGCACTCATTTAATAAGTATCTATTTTGCCAGGCATTGTGCTAAATGATGGTAATTCAAAGGTGGATAGATGAAGACCAAATACTTTCTGAAAGGGAACTTGTAGTATGGGGTAAGAGGCAGAAATTAACAGGATTAATACATGAGTAAATTTAAAATTGAACTGTTATAAAAATTACATTGGGGGCTGCATGATACTATGAAAGGGTATGATGGCATTTCTACACTAATCAAAGAAGTTAGGAAAAGATGTTCTAATGCATATCTGAAGGATGAACTCAAGTGTGTTGGGGAAAGGAAGTGGAAGCATGTTGTCAGAAGGAGCAGCATGTAGGAAGGCCCTATGGTGATGGAATGGTAGGGAGTAGATATATTTTAGGAAAGTGAAAGGAAACAAATGGGATCACTTTGATAGATAAAATTCAAACCATATAGAGTCTTCCAGTTCAAGTTAAGGATTTTGATGTTTATCTTAAAAATTAAGAAAATGCTAATATGGCTTACTCAACTAGATGTACTGGTTGTATTATATTTTTCATTTCAGAAAATTGTTTTGGCTCCAGTGAAAAATCTGAAGAAAAAACAAGGTGAGGACAAGTGTGGCTTGGTGGGGGGGGCAATGCAGGAAACCGTACTTACCAATATTTGCATTCAATTCAACGTGTGCATAGATCTCTTGGAGCTAATCCATAAAAAAACTGCCATCCTGGAGCCTTAGTAACTAATATAAATTTTTTTAAAAGATTTATTTATTTATTTTAGGGAGGAGGGGCAGAGGGAGAAGGAGAGAGAATCTCAAACAGACTCTACGCTGAGCGTGGAGCCTACTTGGGGCTGGATCCCACGACTCTGAAATCACAACCTGAGCCAAAACTGAGAGTCTGAGGCTCAACCAAGTGTGCTGCCCAGATGCCCCAATATAAAAATTTTTAAAAGAGCTAAGTAGGACAAGTTAAGGGAACTGAAGTCTATTTTATCATGGAGGAAAGAAGTAGAACAAATCCATGGATTCTGAACTTTTTAAATACATGGTGTGATTTTTATACAAGAGTCCAGGATTGAAAACATGAGATTATCCTACCTTGCAAATATCTGTTTATTTTATAAAGATTTTTCTTAATGCCCATAAGATTAGGAAGCATATCTACATAGCTACACATCTCAGATCTTTAATACTCATCAATTTTACACTTGTTTTTATGACTTAGAATTCTGCCAGGAGAGGGAGGATGACTTCAGTATTCATTTTGAATCCATAATAATGATGGTGATAGCAATAACAAATTAATGGCTAATATTTACTTTGTGTATATGATAAAAGAAACACTTCTGAGGAGCAGTATCTCAAAAAGCAAAACTCTGAGGTAAAACTTTTTATTATTATTATTCTAACTTAGAATATGAGGAAATTCAGTCTCGGAAAAGTAACCCACATAAAATTCTATAGCTAATAATAAGAAGAAATTTAATTCAAGCCAGTGTCTGTTTGACGCAAGAACCCATACTTCAAAATCATGCTTTCCCTTATTAGGAAGCAGGTAGGAAGGGGTTTTTGTGAATGGTGAGCAAAATTATTTTCCACATTGCCACTTTTCAGCCAACTAGTTTATAGAGGTATTAGGTACAATAAACAAGGGTTATTTGAGGGAGAGAATAAAAACAAGGAAAACAGAATTTTAATGAATACTGGCAGAATCATACAAAAATAGATATTCTAGATTAACACAAAGGTTGCTGTTTTTCAACTTCCTCTTCCAAACTGCCAGAAAACGTTTAAAAAAATGGAGATAAATGTTTGTGAAAATCTTCCCTTTCTTTTCTTATAAGAGACAAATAGGAGTGTAATAGTTTCCTTTTGTTTTTTCCATCCGTTCTCCTACTTAAAACTTTCTACAGAATATTTTGCTTCTCTCAAAATAAATGAAAGGATTTCACCATCATTTAATTACACTTTTTAAAAAGTTTTTCTGGCATATAGAAAGAAGTAATAAAAATGAAGCTGGTTTTCTTCAGATAGTACAGTGATGTTAGTAGAATATTTTAATATCTTTCCCAGAGTACATTCAAGACACCACAGTTTCTCCTCATTATAACCAGAGTTGGAAGGACTTATAATGGAAATTGAATACACTGTGTGAGTTTATAAAATATAATGTGAGGAGAATATGACATGCTTAGTTGTGAATATGAAAGACTAATTCTGCATTCAATATTTTTAAAAAATTTTAAATAACTTATTTGATGTAGTCTGATTTTAGTAAGTTTTAACCATTTTTTTTTCTTTAATATCGTCCTCTATGTTCAGTCTTAAAAGTTAGGTTTTACCCAAAGAGTAAAAAAAACAAAACAAAACTGAGTATATTATCTTTTTAACTTTCCACAAATAAAAGTCTACTCAGATTAAAGAATATCAGTGCCATCCTTTTCCTCTCTAATGATAGGTTCCAACCACTGGAAATATCTGAGCTATGTTCAAAGTTTATTTTAAGTTATGGAGCTAATGTGCAAGATAATGACACAGCTTATTTAAAGCTGCAAAGAGAGTACATTCCTATCACTGGAAAATTATATGTACAATACGTAGAATTTTATTAACATTCTGGTATATCTCCCAAAGAAGTTCATGATATAAAGACATAAAATTCTGTTTTTCCTAATCATACATTCTTAAAGCACTCTGAAAAGAAAAATAACATGCTAAAATTGTTTTGTTCTTTGTGGCTCTACTCAGGTTTAGGTTAAACCCAAGTCTGCATAATTTCCTGCACGGCTTGACAATTCTCCCTCTGCTTAGTGCAAACCCAGTAAAGCTTTTCTGCAAGATAAAGCCTTGATTTTGGGAAAGCAGTCGCAGAAGGCTCAAAACAACAATGAAATGAACAACGCTAACCTCAATTTGTTAATTGAGGTCATTGGTTAGCTTTAGAGAATACTGTATACACAATTAAGCAAGCATTTCACACTGTTCTTCCTTGTTAACTGGTTTTGAGATATTCTGCTAGACAGAAAATTGATAGCCATGGTAAACATGCTCTAGTTGCCTAATTAACTCAGGTAGTACAATTACTGGTGTTCAATATCTATCAACAAAGCAAAGGTGCTTCAAATGTCATATAAACACCAGAAATAAAGCACAAAGGGATTTCACACAACTAGCCATCCGAATGAAAGTTGACTTCTTGTTAATCTTGTCTTATAATGTAGAAAACTCAACTTAGGGAAAGAAAGACAGAAAGGAAAGGCCTTCTCTGATTTTAAATTGCCATTTCTGAGAGTTGGGGAGACAGCTTTATGAAACCTCACGTTAACTTAAAATGCTAAAATATTGATCAAATAATTCAACTTATATGATACCACCTTAAATTCTCCCATTCCATAGTTTCTCCCTGAATAGGCTACCAGTAGGCTTCAAGAACCAATGATTCTATCCTACGGAATGCAGTAATGTCTCTACAAGGGTAAACATGCTGGTCCTTCAGAGTAAATTTATACTCAGATATAAATTTTTAGAATGCTGTTTTCTTCCATTATTATTTCACCTATTATGCCTGCCATTATGCCTGCCATTCTTCCATTTGGTTATTGAACTGGTATTTTTTAAATAATTATTTTGATAGTAAGGTAGTAGTATATGCTCGAAATACCTTTGTATGTAAAATAATGTTCCAGGGTAATGGGCTGTCTGTAATGGATAGCCGTATTTGACTCCTCAGTGTCCAGCCCCATGTCCCTTATTTCTAGAACAACTACTCTTCATATAGTCCTATGACTCAGGGAAATCTGACCGTACTCTCAGCTCCAGGTGGTGAATGACCTAAAGGTGATTCTAGTCCCCTTCCAAGAGGCTAGTTCAGTTACAACCTTCTCACCCCTTGAGCAACTGAGTCACCATTAAAGGTTTGTTGGATCTTTTGGGAAAGTTATTGAGCTTCCAGAACTCTTTTCCTCTGAATATTGTAAAGAATAAATGTCAACACAAGAAATGTTGGATCATTTTTCAAGGGGAAAAAACAGCCAGAAGAAGGACGCACAGAGAGGATGGTACATTTAGCAACAGTAGTGCAAAAAAAACAGAACCATAGATTGAGCTGATCCTCAGGAAACCCAAATTACCTCTAGACTTTATCATTTTTATGTCAGGGTGTATTGTGGTTTTCTGTTACTTAGAATCATAGTACCTCAGCTGATAAATAAGAGAAAGCTCTATATCAAACAAAACGTGAGTTTTATTTATTCTTGTTTTTTTATCTTTCTATCACAATTTACCATAAAAAATATATATACTTTATGTTTTTAACAAATGAAGACAACTTGCTTAATAGTGTGTTATACAAAGGAATATCTTAGTTTATCATTTTTGTTACTGATATACACGCCCACAATTTATAAACTGAATAGTACTAACACGCTTTTGGATATAATATTATACCTTTTGGATATAATATTTTCTTTGAATTCTCTGAGAGTACCAACTGATTATTTTTTAAGGACTTCTACTCCTGGTTTTGATGCTCTATTTTCTTCCTTGTTCTATTTAGTTTAGTGTTTCTCTTAATAAGAAACTTTTGTCAAGTATCTGGTGATTCTTGGCTATTTGTTAATTCTTAAGATTAGGACACTAAAAGATAATTAAAAGTTAAAAAAAAAAAACTTGACCTACTTTCATCAAGTAGCTTCTGGTTTCTTTATTTTCCTCCTACATCACAAATATCTATCTGTATCTTGACCTCCTTAGCTGGCTTCTCCTCCTGTGACCAAAAGTTAAATTCCATTCTCTGCTGAAATACTCCATCCTCTATTTGCTATGCAACTTACTGAAAATGTTACTCCCCACCAGCCACTCAGGGTCCCTTGCTGTCAGTGCTTTGAAGGACTGATCTTTATTTAAAATTACATTATACAACTTATGCACTTTTACCGTCTGTCTCTTCCTCCTTGTGCCTAAGCTCCATGAGAATGCAGATAAGGTCCTGTACCAATGTGCATTGCCATATGCATAATAGATTTTTTTTTACTTTATTATTTATTTATTTATTTATTTATTTATTTATTTATTTATTTATTTATTATTATGTTATGTTGAATCAGTACTGAATTGGTACTTAGTTCAATGTGCCCCTTCTTAAGGGCAGATTGGTTCTTTTAAAAACTTTTTTTTTCTTTTGCAGGGGGAAGGGAATAAGAGGAAAAATTTGTCTCAACAGAGATTCCAGAGAAGACACTACACTTTCAGACCTCTTAGGTTATTTATTCAATTTGTGCATGACAAGCCGTGTTAACTATTGCATTAAAAATCACAAGAAAAGTCTCCTGGCATTTCTTAAAATCAATCTCAGTGCACATATCTTTGACTTTAGGTCCTGGATGATTGGGAAACTGAAATAATCCCCCCCCCTGAAAATACTGATCTGTTCAGTGAATCTGTCATTCTGTCAGATAAAGGACTGAGGGACTCTTCTTAACTTAGTCTAGAGAATTTTTTAAAGCAGTTCCTCTGGAAAAAGTGTTCTCTTTGCTTAAAGCTACACTTGGTAAATGATGCTCAATAAGGCAAATACTTAAAGTTCATCTAAATTATTCCATATGTTAATAGACAAATCACGAAGAAAGGGGAGAGAGCACTCAGATATCATTTTGAAGAAATACGGGAAGGTACACATTCTATGTATTTGGGAATTTTATTACTGGGGGAAAGATGGACTGAAAGCCTTTGTTATTGTTCTTTTTTTTTTTCTCTGTGATTTCAGATATTCAACTTCAACTACATGCAGCAAATGTCTGTTGACTGGCTTCTATGTGAAAGGTGCTGTTGGGTTTAGTTACTGGGGATACATAATATGGAAAACCTTTCCTCACAGGATGAACTCAATGTAAATAAATGCTTGTAGCACAAATAACAAGGTGGTATGTGTCAACTCATGGAATAGAGTGGAAAAGAAGGAGCAATTATTTCTGATTTAGAGGATATGTGGCTCAGGATATTCTAGAAAATTTAAGGTAAAATCTGAATGTTGGAGCTTTAGGGACTATAGGGCATTGTAATTCAGCTAGGACTGTTCCAACATTGATAGAGTTTTAATGGACTCAAAAATTTTGGGTTGAGTTTGCTGAAAGCTACAGGGTCATAGAGGAGAACAGTTTTGTGAATATATGCTTGTGTATATGTTTGTGGGTTTTAGAGAGAAAAAGAACCACTCTAGTGATATTTATACAAAAGAAGTCTCAATTATATTTTAAAATGGGCTTAAAACTTATAAAGTTTGAATCAAACTAAAGTTTTATTTTGGCAACTATAATCTAGGTTTATGCAGCAGAAATCTAAGATGTTGTTTCAATATATGACTCTGTTTTAAAATAATCAACAGAGTTGAAAAGTCTCTATAATTTATATGCTTTTAAATACAGAAATGAGATCATCAATAAGCAATCCAAACTATTTGTGACACATATGTTTTTCTCCTTGATTATATTTACATTTTCTATAAAAGGAAGTTTACAGAATAAAAGAAAAATTCAAACCACCAGCAATTACGTACTTGAGATGCAGGATGGGAAACAGGATTCATATCCATGACACTTCATACAAATGCAGTAGTAAATTTTCCCAGATTGATCTTCATTCCTCTGTCTCCTTTAACCTTGGAACATGTTAGATTTTACTCCTCTGTGGCTTATAAGGCATAACATTTATTAGCTGAATATTATGCCCAGTTGTCACTATTAATTACTTTGATAGTAAATCTGGATGATAATATTCAGTTTAAAATAAATTAAAAGTTGCTATTGTTATTTTCTGGGGTCTGACTTGTTAAGTGGAAAAAAACCTCTCATATGCTTAAAGAAAACAAACATCTAAACAGGAAATACTCTATTATTGAATCAAAACGAAAAAACGAAAATGCTATTTTTGGCCTCAATTCAATACCTCAGATTAGAGAGAACTTAGTTTTTACAATAAGGCAAAATAATTTCTTTTGTACTAACTATATGTTTATGTATGTCAGCTGCTCATTTCTTATAAAATATTAATACCCCCATAAGACAAAAGAAACTAGTGCAAGCAATGAATGTGTCAGTACTTGGGTTATATATTGTTATTTTTCTGCATTCTCTCCTTTATTTTTTATAATTGCTAGATTAGGACGAGATTCTAACTTTAGCCTTCAAGGACTTTAATTCTGAACATACAACAAAAGAAAAACTATGTGTCTTTATGAGTGCATATCACTTTGGAAGCTGTCAGACTTTTCTGGAAAGGTAATAAATAATTCATGAAAAATAGAAAACTCTCTCATGCATGGACATTTGGTCTTGGTGGTGTAGACTGAGCTGTAAGACCAAAATATCTATGGAAGCTAACACACCTGCGGGGCTTCTTGCTGATTTGGTAACCTGCAACTTTGGAAAAGATAGGCTTCTTCCCTGCCGGTAGCAAGAGATGAAAATCCAAAAGGCAAACAATTTGTATGGAAAATAAAGACATGGCCTTTTAAAATGTTTCTACTTGTAGGAAGAAGTGCTGCATAAGAGGCTAAGTACCTCATAAGACTTTATATCCTCTTAAGTGTAAAGTCCCTGTATTTTTTGAACTACAACTATGGGTTATAAAAATTGCATTTGTCTTCCTGAAATTATCATTTCTCTTTTTCCCTTGCCATCCTCATCATGAAACATTTAAATAATATAAAAAATAAGAGAAAATATAGAAACCATAACATATTCTACCACTCTGATGTAAATACCATTCATATTTTAGGGATTTTCATTTCATACATTTTTCTATGGATATACATTTATATCTCATCATATTATCATCTATTTTATGAATATCATTGATTTTGCAGATTTTCCTTTATTTTTTCCCCAAACTCCTAAGTTCATTATTTCTCATGCCTCTTTTCATAGCCTTTTCTAGGCCCTAACAGCATTTTAGATTCTTGCTGTATAAGCTTGAATTATAGTTGTAGTGATAAATAATATGTAGAAACTTGTGGTCATTTTTTACCGTGTGAGGTCACATTGCTTCGTTGCTCTCTGCCCTCAACCGCACTTCTTAGAAATCTTTTTGAGGGGCACCTGGGTGGCTCAGTTGGTTAAGTGTCGGCCTTCAGCTCAGGTCATGATCTCAGGGTCCTGGGATTGAGCCCTGCATCAGGCTCCTGGCTCAGCGGAGAGCCTGCTTCTCCCTCTCCTTCTGCCCCTCCCTGCTGCTTGTGCTCTCTCTCTCTCTGTCAAATAAATAAATAATATCTTAATAAATAAATAAATAAATAATAAATAAATAAAGGTCTTTAAAAAAAAGAAATCTTTTTGAATCAGCTGGTTTATAATGCTAACCAATTCTATTTAATGGTATTGCTGAACCTCAATTTATCCAACCATTCCACTGTTGATGGTTAGCTTCTAATGTTTTGTAACTGCAAACGATATTTTCATACATCTTCTGTAGTAAATATCTTAAGGTACATGTGTTTATAATTGTATGGGAGAGATTGGCACCTTTAAGTGAAATGCATATTGCCAGTTTGCTTTCCAAAGAGGTAGAACTTATTTCCAGAAATCATCCATGAACTATCTTCCATTTCATCTCAAAAATCAGTGGTTCTTATTACATCTTAATTTTTTTTCAATCTGGTAAAATGAGCACTAGACTGTTTTGTTTAATGTCCATTCCCCTAATGACTACTGAGTTTGAATCTGTTTTCCCTAATACATTGGCCATTGGCATGGCTTTTTGTGATATGTCTATGTAATTTTTATCCATTTCCATTGTTTTTTTTTACCTTTAGTTATCAATTTATAACTGCCATATTTTATATTATAGATAATTTTCTTTATTTGCGTAGCCATGTTACTCAATCTCTCAGATACATTTGATTTTGTTTATGAAATATTATAGCATAACTCATTTCACAGTTAAATATTTTTATGATTTCTTAACTTCCTTACTTATAACTTATATGCTTATCCTTAGCTTATTTTATCCTAATTGACTGTAAACCTCTTATTTATTTAATATTTGAGTTTATAATTCATTTCATTTCTTTTTTTAATACAGTGTGAGGTAGTGATATATAATATGATTTTATTCTAGATAGCTAGTTTTATTGACACTCTTTATTAAATTAATATTTATTTTCCTCTTTGAATTGAAATTGAAACCTTTTTAATAAAATGAGTTCACATATATATTTGCTTCTATTTCTGGATTCTCTACTCTGATCTACTGATTTAATAGATTATTTATATAACAATCTTATACTGTTTTGATTATAGTAATTTTATGCTATATTTTAACAAGTGGTAAGACAAAGTACTTAAGATTATTATTTTATTTTTACAATGTTCTTATCTATATTTAAGATGTGTTTTTCCCACACTAATTATGTTGACTTCATCCAATTCCCCCTCTCCCTCTCCATCAAATTGAGGCTCAAATTATAATTATACTAAAATTCTATATTAATTTTAAGAAGACTATTATTTGTCTTTCTAGTCAAGAACACGGTAGGTCTTTCTATTTTCAATTTGTATTTTATGACTTTTAGTAGTAAAGAATGTCTGACATCAAAAATTCTGTTTGTTTTTAAAATTAGTCTTTTATATCATTCGGTCATGGACTATTTGAAAAATTTATCTGTTTTTGTAAATAAAATGAAATGCTAGAATCTTTTTTAATATCCCATATGATTTTTTCCCATTTCAGTGAAGACTTTTTCAATTTGGACATTAGTATTACCAATTCTTGGATATATCATCAAACTATAGGTGATTTCTTGTTGAGGAGTGGGTGGCTCCTAGGATTTGTGATGTCAACGTGAAACTCATTTCTTTATTAAAAAAAAATAAACACACACACAAACACAATACATGTTTTTTTCCTTCCTGGTAGATTTTAGATATTGTTTTTTCCTTTAATGCTTCCTCTACACCCCCATCCCATTAACCTGCTTGAATCTCTGTGATCCCTAGTCAGTGATATAAGAAAGTTAATTGGAAGCAAGATCATTTTTCCCTAAATTTTCAATTTAAGAGTATTGATCTTTTCAAATCTAAGAATGGAACATTCCATGCTGACCTAAAGAATTGTAGATCTTGTAGATCACATTGTCTTCTGACCTATCTTTAATTTTGATCTAGTAACGTGAGTCAAGTACTGCCTGCAAGCTCTCTGCGTCTCCAGTTCAGATTTACTTCTGGGATTTCGAGCTTTCACAGAAAACACAGCAGACCCAAGTTTGTACATTTATCTTAATGTTATAGCTTCCAAGGAATCAGGTTTTTGAAGACAGACTTGATGTTAATCATGTGCTCAGAATTCTTTTCCTTTGTTTATAACTCATCAAAATGGTAATCCCTTTACATTTAACATAAAGTCCACACTTCCCTCAAACCATGTAACAGCCTTCCTTCTTTTTTTGTTTAACAAGAAAACCACATTTGTTGGCAATTCTTCCTTGCCCAAGTAAGAAATCAATTTAACCTGTGCTTTTCAGATATGTGTGAATTATGATTACTTTGAACAAAGCAAATAACCTCAAAAATAGCCCTCTACTCTAGATCCCTTTGGACTTTTTGGGAATTCCTAAGCTTTATCAAATTCTCAAAGTGTTTGCAGAACCATATTTTAACAATATATTTCTTTTTACTTATCCAGAGCAAAATTTTAAAATGGACAGCATACAATTTTAGTAAAGTCATGTACTCCAGTCCCTTTCCTTTTCCTCCTATTGACACAGTTACTACTCACCTGTCTCTATCAGCTCAGTCCATATTCTCAAACACTACCTATTTTCATAAAATCAGTTTCTTTTCCCATAAGCTCAACTCCTCCATGCTCTCCAAAACAAATCTTCGTCCTGTACATTGCTCTGGTAAAGCTCGTGAAGGCAACACAAGGTAATTGGACAAACATTCCAACCAGGGTATATTAAACAAACATGGATAAACACCAGAAATTTCAAGTGACTACAAATGGAATACCCTGTGGAAATTAAAGGCCAAACCACTTACCCTTAATATCAAATAAGAAATTCACACATTCTCTCACCTTGAGTAAAATTTAATTAATTTATTTGCATAAAGATCATTCTTTGTTCTTTATGAAGAAGCCTATGTGAACTGTTTAAAACATATTTGCTTTGTTGACTAAATTTAAATCTTCAAAAGAAAGATGTCTTCTCCTTTTAAGAATGATTATACAATGGAAACAAGAGAGCTGAATCACTAAACTATGAGTCAGCTAGGGACACAGAGATTGCTTTGTAGCATTTTTTGAGGAAAAGGATTCATTTAACTCCTTGTGGGAGGGAGATATAACAGCTAACTAAGACAAGAAGCAGCTCCTAGCACAGAAATGCTAAGAAGATAATTGCACTCTCTTTCCTCCATATGGCTGGAATAAAGTGTTATTAATTTCTTCCAATCATTAAGTGGTAAACAGATACACTAGATTTTGGACGCAGTAAATGGTTTTCTGTGCCTCTTAGAGTTACATCTATTTTGCTGAGTTTGAGGAAACCAAGCTTTGTGATTGCATTTCCCAGTGAAGCAAAGTGATAAATTGGAGCTCTGGAATTATTATTAGGAAACCAGTGTTTGAATTCCAGCTCTGCTACTTATAGGTTATGTGATCTTGAGTGTAGATAATTCTGAGCTTCTATTTCCTCAGGCATAAAGTAGTTATGCTGTTGCTGCTACTGCTTACCTGACTATGTTGTTCAAAAGATATGCTAGGTGAAGTATGATTGGGACTACCTAAATACTGGTTATCTTATGATTGTTATAATTATTGACAATAACATATGTGATGAAGACCTTTAGCACAAAATTTATGGTATATGAAATGTTTATCTAAAAGCAAGGAACTTAAAAACAAATAATATGGTGGAAAGATTTGAAGTTTTCCCCATAGTCCTCACCTCCTAATATCCATAGCTTCCTGCAACCCTCTTCATGAAACATGAGAGGGGGCTGTGACTTGCTTCTAATTAATGGAATACAATAAAGGTAGTAGGATGTAGCTTCTAGGATTGCATCATGTTCAAAATGACTGCCTAGCAAACAGACTCACTCTAGAGACTCTGTCTTCAATGCTGGCTTTAAAGAAGTGAATTACCATGAACTCTCCAGCCTCAAGGGTGTGAACTCTGCCAATAAATCTGAATGAGTGTGCAATTGGATCTGTCCCAGTTGAGCCTTCATATAAGCACGAGTCCTGGCCATCACCTTGCTTGCAGTCTTGTAGGGAACCCAGTTAAGCAATGCTCAGACTTCCTACCCACATAAACTGAGAGAGTCAATGTGTGTCATTTCAAGTCATTAAATTTTTTAAGCAGGATAGAAAACTAACATAGGGAGCACTTCTCTATGATGAACTAGAGAATATCTCTTAACGATTGTTTTGATTTTTCTCTAGCTTTGTCAGTCACGAGCATTAACACTTGAAGAGTTATATATTTGTATGTTAGCTAGAAAATATACAAAAAATCAATAAAAGTAACTGCGTGTAGGCTCTTGATTGAGAAGGTTAATAGGATAAATTAATTTTATTAAGGGTATACTTTATAGATACAGACCAGCAAAAGAAAATTCAGCAAAGGGGCTGGGAGTAGAAATGAGGGTCACTAGTTATATTTCATAAAATGGACACTTGAAGGTAGGTCAGTGTTGGCATTCTTCTCCCTTTGATTAATTTTAATGACTAGTAAAAAGTTATTTAACTTTTATTGAGATAACTTTTTATCTGTTGACCTGGTTTAGTGACAGAAAGCTACAAGGAGCTATCAGGATTTTAAGTGATTGCACAAATATTCAATTAAAGCTAACACACAATTGGCAAAAAGCTACTAACATTACAAACCACTCCAATGCATTAGTAACTTAGAGGTACATATTAAAATATTAGCTTTAATATCACTCCCTCAGTGAAGCCACATGTGGCTATCCAATGTTATCTAGTCTCTTTCAAGGACATTATCCTATGTTTTATATTTATGTATTATTCAAGAACATTTCAATCATTAACTACAATTTGACATTTTCTTATTCAAATTTTATTTTTTTGCCCTTCATTCCCCTCAGTAAGAATGAAATCTCCAGGAAAGAAGAAGCCTCATCTGCCAGACTCAAGTAAATGAATGAAGAAATGAACAACACACAGATAAATGGAGCATGGAATCTGGCCAAAGTGAATTACAAATGGGCAGGGATAATGGTTTAAAGGAAGGATTAAAGGAAAGAGTGATTACAACAATTGGGGTTAGTAGGAAAAGCGCTAGAGTTTTCTGACTTTCTGGAAATGTGGTCTACACTTCTCAGATGTCCAAACTCTCCCTATTTACAAAGTTCCAGCATACAGATGACCTTTACATAAAAGTTGCATCGAGCCTTTTCCACCCCTCTCCTCACCTTTTTACTGAAACCAATCCCTTTATTGTTTATTCTACAAATATTTATGGGATGCTTTCTTTGTCCAAGGCATTGTTTTAGATGTTGGAGACAAACTGATGAGAATGGGGCTACTGTGTAGTGCATGGAGCCAGCTGTTAATAGAACAAGCACACAAATAAACATATAATGATGGACAGCAATGAATATTAAGTAAGGAAGATTCTAGGAGTTTACAGCCTGGTGGGGATACTTAAATTACTCTTAAGCTGAGATGTCATGAAAGGCTTTCTTGAGGAAATTGAGCATTTAAGCCAAGATCTGAAGGATGAGTTGAAGTTAATTGAGGCTAAGGCTGGGAACAGGGTTTTGATGGACCATATGGGCAATGAGATCAGCATGTCCAGAGGTCAGGATGTAGGTGTGAACTTGAAGAACTAAAAGGAAAGCTGGGATGGAGAGGGGATGACTAGCAGAAATAAATGTATCAGTGCTCTATCTTGTGCTTTTGTGCCTTCTGTGTCTCAATTAAGAAATTTTGGCTTACTCTGAGACAGAGAGCCTTCAATGTTTTGTTCTAGAAGTTTTATAGACTTTTTTTTTTTTTAACATTTGAGTCATTACTCCTCTGAGATGGATTTTAAAACTGGTATGAAGAAGTAATTAGGGGCGCCTGGGTGGCTCAGATGGTTAAGCATCTGCCTTCGGCTCAGGTCATGATCCCAGAGTCCTGGGATCGAGGCCCATGTCGGGCTCCTGGCTCAGCGGGGAGCCTGCTTCTCCCTCTCCCTCTGCCTCTCTCCCTGCTGATGCTTTCTCTCCCTCTGTATCTCTGTGTCTCAAATGAATAAAATCTTAAAAAAAAAAAAGAAGTAATTATATTTTTCTTTTGGATATGGGACACTAGTTTTCCCTGTGCCATTTACTGATGACTTCATCTTTTATCCTGATTTTCAATGTCATTCCTGATATATATAAAACATCTATGTTTATATATGTTTCTAGAATTTCTGTTTAATTCCATTAGCCATTATGTACATTACTGCTCTGAAACTAGTTTCCATTTATTTAACTGTAGATTGAATCTTGATATTTTGTTAGGCAAATTTTCTCACTTATTCTTCAAAATTGTCTTGACTGAGATGATCCCCACAAATAGATTTAAGAATAATTTGTCTCTAGTAGTTTTGTTATGTAGCAATCACGTCAAGTATCTTCCTCTGGTCCCAGTGAATCTGGAAATGAACTCCATCCTTAAAGCTTTTTGTGACAAAGTAAGCTATTGTTTTATTTAGATAATAAATAAGCAATTTATGCTGCTGAGAGAAAGCATATTCTTTTAAAATACCTGATGATTTTTAACAAAAAATAGCTTATATATGGATTTACAAAGAAACTTCAGTAATTACCAAAAAATATACATTTTAGAAGTCATATCTTTGATTAAAATTAAGAGAATAACTAGTACTTTAGGTCTTTATTTTTCAATATGGATAACTGAATCAGTTTTTCATATTATACAGACAATCTTTTTGTGATTTTGATGAGACAGCTTTGAATTTATAGAGATTTGACATCCTTATGGTGTTGAAACTTCCCACATATAAAAGCGATGTATCTCTACATTTCTCTGTTGACTTTTACATCTTGCAATTACATTTTGTACTATTCTCCATGAAAGGTCTTTGTCCATGTTTTGCTAGTTTTATTACTTAGTACTTCATATTATTTCTTGATATTGTATCTAAGGACATTTTACTGACTAATTATTTCTTGCTGATATGCAGGAATGCAGTTGATTTTTGTAGTTGATCTTGTTCAAGTAACTTGCTGAACACGTTTGTTATTCTAATTAGAGTATATATAGAATTCACTGAATTTTCTAAGATTTTGTCTCTTACATTAATTTTTTAGCTTACTAGTCTTATATCTCATTGCTCTTATTTTTTCATTTTCTTTTACATAATTTTCTTCTCTTTTTTATCATTTACTTCTCTCTCTTTGGATCTACTCAGTGGATCTTTTTCTAAATTCTCAGTTTGGATGCCGTATCATTTTGGAAGTGAGAAAATCCAATTAACAGTGAGTTAAATCATTGATTATCTTGATAAGGAAGGATTTTTTCAGTGGGCAGTTTTAGAATTTTGTACCAGTTTAATAGTTTAATCAAGAACCGAAGTTTTTCCATGCTTTATATACTTTTAATATGTCAAGAAGGTTATATTGGGTCTTTCTTATCTACATCCTAGTTCTCTTTATCTCCTTTCTTCTTTCTCTCTACCTTTCTCTCTTTTTCCTTAATAAACCAATTATTGAGAAAAGTGAGTAAAATTCACCCTCTGTGATCATAGATTTGTTATTTTCTTCTTATAATTGTGTCAGTTTGGCTTTGTAAGTTGTTTACTTTGTTCTCAGGAGTTCACATGGTTTGAATTACTGTATTTTCCCAGTGAAAACTGTTTAGAGACTTCCTCAATTCATTCTTTACAAATCTAACATATATTATATATTTATATATTATTAGGAATTTGTATATGTTTACATATATAACTATAAGTAAATATATATATGTATGTATTTTTTTCTCTTTAGTTCATTTTATCAAGAGGTCTGTAACTCCACCAGCTTTCTTATATTTAGTATTTGCTTGGAGTAACTTTCTTTTGCTTTCAATTGCAATGCTTCCTTAAACCTTTATGTCTTTTGCAAACAGTATTTAATTGAATTTCAGCTTTTATTCAATTTGTTAATCTTGTAGTTCTTTTTCACATATTTATATTTGGTTCTTTTTCAAATCTGATTGATTTAACCCTTTTACATTTCTTATTATTTTTATTACTATTATTATTATTACTATTATTATTACTAATGTATTTGCAATTATCTTAATTTCATTGAATTGTTTGAAATATTTTTAATTGAATTTTTTTCACCTTCTGATTTAAAAGTGATGCATCCATCTTCTATTGTCTTTGTGCACATTTGATTTGCGTGTGTGTAGTTACCTTAAAATTTTAACTTTATATTTGATCCAATGAAATCTAATGCTAACTAATATTTCTATCCTCTTTCCAAACAATGTAAAATGTAACACATTCTAATTCTAATTTACTGAATATAATCATGTTGACTTAACATATTATTTGAAATAATTCCAATCCATCGATCATAATTATCTCCCAATATACCTTATATTAGTTAGATCTTGTTTTTATAACCGCTCTGCTACCAACACAAATTTAATATTCATCTTTACCTCTTGCATCCCACTTCATTTTAAAGTTCACTCTTTACTGAAAGTTTCTAAAGCATATCCTTGTTTGTCTAAAATGCTGTCTATCTTTGGTGACTCAGTTGGATAAGTGTCTGCCTTCAGCTCAGGTCATGATCCCAGGGTCCTGGGATAGAGTCCCGCATCGGGCTCCCTGCTCCGCGGGGTGTCTGCTTCTCCCTCTGTCCTTCCCCGGCTTGTGCTCATGCTCTCTCTCCCAAATAAATAAATAAATAAATAAATAAATAAATAAATAAATATTAAAAAAAATAAAATAGGGGCACCTGAGTGGCTCAGTCTGTTAAGCGTCTGCCTTCAACTCTCGTTATGATCCCAGGGTCCTGGAATCGAGCCCTGCATGGGGCTTCCTGCTCAGCAGGGAGTCTGCTTCTCCTTCTGCCTCTGCCTCTCCCCTCTGCTCATGCTCTATCTCTGACAAATAAATAAAATCTTTTAAAAAAATTGCTATCTTTGTCTAAAAATATATTTATCCTCAATCTTTAGCAAGGTATAGATTTCTAGTTTACTTATTATTTATTTTATTTTTCTTTGTGGATAATCTTTATTATCTCTCTGGCTACAAGTACACTTGTTAATGGTCTTTGGTGTTCTGCAGTTAACAATACTGTGAATTTTTATCTGAGAATTCAAGTCTTCTATCAACTCTGGACTTTTTTAGCATTCATCTTTTTATTTTATTTTATTTTATTTTATTTTATTTTATTTTATTTTATTTTATTTTATTTTATTTTATTACGTTATGTTAATCACCATACATTACATCATTAGTTTTTGATGTAGTGTTCCATGATTCATTGTTTGTGTATAACACCCAGTGTTCCATTCAATATGTGCCCTCTTTAATACCCATCGCCAGGCTAACCCATCCCCCCCC